>NC_092197.1:19530649-19830649 GCF_043641665.1 Enoplosus armatus
CGTTTGAGCTGCATGCAGGTAAACAGTCCAAGACACAGAACGCAATGGCCGAAATGCAGTCCCTCTGAGCCCGGCGGAACCCTAGAGGTGAGATTAGTTGTCCGTTACGCCCAGATTTCCATGCATACGCCACTGCAGTCAGTATATTTTCGGTCTATGGCTGTGCCACTTTTTCATGAAAATGTCATTTTGTAAATTGTCCAGTGTGGATGTTTAACTTGCTACATGCTCAAATTTACACTTTCTCTTTTGTTATGGTTCCCAACCCCCCCCCCCCCCCCCCCCCCCTAACTTTACGCCCATGTTACTGCTGACATATAATCATGCCCACCTTAGTTTTTTCGAGCAGCATAAAGGGACTGTATTCCTTTTGAAATGCAGCATGATGATTTGTCGTTGAATCCATTTAAATTGCACTCAATTGAACTCAACTGACCCCCCCCCCCCCCCCCCCAAATAAGTGTTGTGTGCATATTTACTTTGAAGGTGAATGGAAGTGAATGTGGCCAGCTTGATGCAGCTGGTGCAATTATACAGAAGCGGCGAGTAGATTGTTTTCCGCCCCTGACCGCAGTCTCACAGGCGCCGCACTCTTAAAAGCTCTGGCCATCGACCTCCCATCGGATCCTTCAGGTTTAGGCTACGGGGGAATGCTGAGGTTCGACTGTACCGTCACGCTCGGGTTTAGCGGTTTGTCAGACCCGCCGAAGGAACGGACGGCGTACGTTAGAGCAACACGTCCTGGGAGGTTAGAGTCAGGGCACAGAAAACACTCGCCTTCGCGCCGGGCCCTCTGCAGCCACACCCTCGCCCGCTTTGATGACACGGCAGAAAAACAAAACAACAACACAACTGCATACTCCCATGAGATGCGACTATTAGACACTGACATTTTTAAACCAGCATCGTACTGGGAATGGAATTATAAATGGTAATAAATGGTATATAAGCTAGAGTGACAGACAGCTCTCTGGGCTAATGGGGATGCTGATGCTGCCAGACTGACTTAGTGGGCTGAGATCCCATTAAAGGCCCCGTATCATGCTCATTTCCTGCTCTGTATTTTTTGTGTATTTTTTTCGTGGCCGACTGTATAGTTGTGACATCACAATGTGACGGCTCGTTTAAAGGCACAGTGTCTGAATGCGGGCTGTGTGGACTGAGCGCTTTGATGCTTTTCCCAGTATTTATTCAGCACCCAGATCTGCTTTACAACCAAACAAGACGTGGACGTCTCACTTTCTACAACATGGGACTTTTAATTGATCGAAGTATTCAGAATATTGCAGCTGTCCGCCCCCTGTGAAACCTCAATGAATCTATCAAGCCTCGTATTTGCTTGTCCTGCCGGCAATAATACTGTAAACCCTCTGAAAACCACTGCATCTCTGTCACCCTCTCTCTCTCTCTAGCTTGTCCTCCTTGTCCTCTCCTGTCCCTCAGGCTCACTGCCCAGGAGCAATGGATCTGTACGACTTTCTGCAACTGTGCAGCTGAAGAGCAGCAGTCGGGCAGTCAAATGCCTTGCAACATGCGTTCCCGCCCACCGACCCCGTCGTTTGTGATACCAACACCAGATGGCGCCAAAGTGAGGCATTTTCAAATAAAAACTCAATATTCATTTCTTTATATTTATTGTTATATCATGTTTTCCTGATTACAGTCTATTCTGATGCTCCTAGTTTGGCAAACTAAATTTGGTATAGCTCCTTTTGTTAAGTGTACCGATTCATTTATGTTCTGGCATCCATAGATATCCATCCATCCACCGTCTGGTACTTGATCCAGGGACGGGAGGCTGAGCAGGCCCGTCCCCGTCCTGGATCGACTCTGGAGTCTCCTACCTGTTTGGAAGCGCCTGGAAAAACCACCCAGAGGGCGACGTCCGGCAGCTCCCTCTTCACCACCAACGAGCACTGCTGCAAGTGCCTCAACAACAAAATGTCCAGACACAGGGCAAGTAAAAATTTGCAGCGATTGTGTCTCAACAGATATCGACTGGAACTTTGCTCCAGTGTAACGAGATCCGCCTAGCTAACTAGCTAGCTAGCTGGCAGAATCAAAGACTTGACCCGTTTGTTGAAGAGAGTTGGTACGAGTGAGTACAGTGATTGATTTTTAATGGCTTCATAAACAACTATATAAAACAGTTCATAAAAATTCATGCACTTTCAGTGTAAATTCATTTTGAAATATAGAGGAAATCTATGTACAACAGTGTGAACCGTAACAGTGACTTCATTCAGTTGGGTGGTTCACCACAAATATACTTGGCTGCATAGAAACATTGACATTATTGCCTACGTAGAAAATAAAACGAAAAAAAGTAAAGAAACAATATGTAAAAAGTTTAGTTTGTCTAAGATCTAACGGGTGCTTATACTTGAAAGACCACAGTCTCTTTCCAGACTGCAAAAGTCAGCTCCTTCCAACTCACTGATGTCGACGCACCGAGACAAAAAGAACTAAGCACTAGTGAATAAAACTGAGCATCGTTAAAGAACTTTCCCTTTAACAAAAGTTACATTCTGAAAGCATTATCATGAAAGAACTAATATACAGAAACTCACTTGTAGAACGACAAAAAAGCCTGAGTTGATGGGGGAAAAGTACAGTCATAATAAATCCCAAAAGCCTGAGGAAAAAAGACCACTGATTTACTATTTTACAAAAATTTACAACAGTATTACTGGAGGAAAAAAAAAACATGATACAAGTCATTTGAGAAAAAAAAAAAAATCCATGTTATTTTTTTTTTTTTTTACAGCTACGATATGTTATTAAATAATTCACGCCTGGTGGGGGGGAGGGGGGGGTGGGAAGAAAAAAGAAAACCTGCTGAGGAAATGAGAAATGCTTTAAATGAGGTACTTAAGGTGGTGAGCCCGAGCCCAGATTGGATTCAACCAGACACCTTTACATCGACTTGTAATGCGAGTCATGTGACAAACTGACGTTCTCATCGAGTTAACGCTTAAATAAAAAGGTAGGTAAATCACATGAAGCATGAGAGAGAGAGAGAGAGACAGACGAGACGAACATGAGGGAACAGTCAAATACAGGATCCAGTGTCGTGGGTTGGTGGGAATATGAGGCAGCACTCAGGGTCAATTGTGTCCGTTTCCAGAGTTTAAAAAAAAGTCTATAAAAATAACCCAAAAAAATTGTGCCGCATGCTGTTGAACCTAACACAACGCTGCGGCTTTAAACTCTTAAATACAAAAATATGCTTTGATTTTTGATCTGCTGTCGGGGTTTGAGCCGCTCCCTGGCGGTCATCTCCCAGGTGCCCGGGGTGAGCTGCGGCTGAAGCGAGGAGATGACAGCCATGCTGAACTGACTGATAACACAGTGCTTCAAACAGCTTCAGGCTGGAGTCCACAGTCCCTGTAAGGCATTTGCTGTGTGTTGCTGAGTCTATGGCTGCTACTAGCAGACCCGGGCAGCTCCTGTTATGTCTTGCGGCTGCTCCAGATCTGCTCCGGCGTGCTCTTGTGGTCCGACGAGTAGTCGAAAGGTGAGCGGTGTCCCATGGGCGAGCGGGAGTCATAGGGCGAGCGCTGGTCTCGGGGGGAGCGGGGCCCGCTGGCCGAGGCCCGCTGCTCCGTCTGCCAGTCCGAGTGGTAGCGGTAGGAGGAGCGGTGGTCTGAATGGGAATGATCCTTCACGTCCAGACGATGGTCTCTGCTGGAGCGGAACTCCTCCAGCTTCCTGTGCTTTCCGTCATTGTAGTATCTGCGTGTACACAGAGCGTCAGCATCACTGAACAACAGAGCTGCAAGGTGGCGACACATATTCTGGACCAAAGATTGGAGCCTTCTTCGCTGTCTTTTGGATGCTGATAGAAGACATTGGAGTAAAAGAAACCTGGACCATCACCTCAGCTACTCCAACATAAAGAGCTATGAAATTCTAATACTTTTAAAGAACTGAAATGAGGCCGGACCATATGACCTAAAAATCCCGGTTAGACCCCTTTAAATTACAACGGGACCACTGGTGGAACGTTTGATGACAAAACGGTTTCTGTAGATTTTGTTACTTTGTAGACATTACCGGCAAATGGTGATGTCAGACAATTCAAGCTGGTAAGAGTTTCATAATGTATGACACATTAAATGTGTTGCCCAGCTCTAGATTGAACAGTTGTGGCCCTCGTGAATGTAACGTGGTAGCCACTCTTGGCGTTAGCATCGTCTTCACTTCGTGCATGCACTTGCGGAATCTATATTTCAAAGGCTCGTTATTGCGGCTTTGCGTTTCTCTGTAATGAAGCACAACGTTACTTATCATTTTTTAAATAATTAAATGAATATCATAAACATTTTTTGGACCGTAATAACGATATAGTCTCAACAGGCTTGAATTTGGTAGACTGACATAGTCCCTCACCTGTCCTGTCTGTCTCTGTCTCTGTCCCTGTCCCTGCTGTCTGATCTGTAGTGGTCTCTGTCCCGGTGGTCTTTGCCGTTGCTGAAGGAGGAGTACGGCCTTTTCCTGGACTCCCCGCCTGTGGTCTTCCTGTGGGACTCGGTGCCGTGTCTCTCCATGCTGCTGCCGCTGCTCTCGTGGTATCGGCCCGACGGCGGGTGCCTGTCGGAGCTGCAGCTGTCCCTGCTGCTCTCGTCCTGGTGAGAGTTGTCCTTCAGCCTTTCGATATCTGAGGACGAGGACAGACAGATGAATCGGCGCGCGGAGAGCAAGGGGGGCGAGTCGCCGCGGCGCGCGGCAAGAGGGAAACGGACTGTACCTGCGTGTTTGTAGCCGTGGGTGTTTGCGCTTCTAGTGTTCTGCTCCATTGCCTGAAACAGAGGTAGCACGGATTCCTAATGTCAGTACAGGATGTCATCATGTAATCCACATCAAAGAATTACTGTGGGGCCGTCCCATACCTGGGCGTTCTCTTGTCTTTTCTTGATTGCGTGCTTGTACAATTTATGTAGCTTCCTGGCGTCAAACTCCGTGAATTTGGAGACAAATATCCACAGGTTTCTGTAAAAGACACAAATGACAAAAGTCCAAATCCAGGCGGTTTGGTCTGATTACACTGCACAAGAACTCTAAAACTGGGTTTAAACATGCTGAAGTTAAGCAGCAAAAGACCGTCTGTAAATGATGTCCTGCAGAACTGTCCCCAGATCTGTCAAATAAATACTGAAGAGACCCGTCATCTGGCCTCGGAAAGCAAGAAATATGGTTTCGTATGAGCTGAAGCAAAAAGAACACCACCAATAGCAGGAAGGTGAAGACAGTCAATCTGGGGCCTACTTGTGCCCCAGGAGCGACTGCGGGGGGGGGGGGTGTACTAACTTTCTCCACTGTTTGATGTGGTCGGGATTTGAATACTCCTTCAGACACTCGGTGATGTGGTCGCCGATCTTTATGAGGCACTGTCTCGTGTGCTCGAGCTGCTCGCGCTCCGACAGCCCTTTCTCCGGTCGGTCCAGCTGCTTCAGCGCCGCCTTCACCGGCCGCATCCTCTCTTTGCACTGCAGCGGTCAAAGACAACACGTTAAAAACGCCGCATGATCTTTTTTAGCCGAAAAAAAAAACAATTATAAATAAATGTGGAATAAATGTTTGGTACAATTAGTGAAATGCAACTGATCTCATGTTGCTTTTTTTGTTTTTTTGGCTTTGTCCTCATGGAGTGTAGATTGACGCGCTGCATGTTTGCTACCTGAAGACGGAGCTATCGGTGGCACGTACCACACTGAAGGTCCTCTGGTCCAGTTCGTCAGACTCGTCGGACACCGGCACGGTGTCTCCACTCGCCGTTATGTGGACCGGCCCGTCGGAGGCCTTCTTCGCTCGCTCTCGTACCTCCGCCTTCACTTCATTCTGATAATAAAAAAGAAAAAAAAAAGCAGTCAATTTCTCAGCAAATCGTCACTTACACTGACTGCCTTCAGCAAAATTGATCAATGAATCAAGCCTATGTAGTAAACTATAGCAGTAAAAGAATACATCACGTATAGAATTATTATTTCACCTTTTCCATGCTCTCCTCTTTATACACCGCCTCCAGAGGCTTCGTTTCTTTTTTCTCTTTTGGCTCCTTCGCCTCTCGAATGTCCCAACTGTCCTCCTTCTTCTCCTTTTTGCTTTCTTTTTTGATCTCTTTTCCTTTGACCTCCCTCTCCCCCGATGAAGAAACCTCCTCCTGCTCAGGCTCCTCCTCGTTGTCGTCGTTGTCCTCGTCGTCGTCCTCCTCCTCCTCCTCTTCCTCCTCCTCCTCCTTCACCACCACCACCCTGTCTGCTCGGCCCCGTCGGCTCGGCGCCTTCACTGGTGCCGCCTCCTTGAAAGGGGTCAAAGTGCGTCACGCGTCAACTCCAAACTGAATCTCTTTCATGCTACGGCAAGCAAAGCGGTACGGGTCGTATCCAAACGTACCTTTTCCTCCTCAATTTCGTCCTCGTCATCCGACCTCTTGTCCGATGGGGGATCTGAGGACGTGCTCTTCGTCACCTCGTCGGTCTTGGTTGGCTTCAGGGTTTTGCTCTTTTTACTTCTTGGTTTCCTCTTCCGTGAGTTGGCCTGCGGACACACAAAGAGGCAGGGTAGATTCCATCCATGCCAGACTTGAAAAACGACTCGTATAGAAGCGTTCTAGTTAGTGATGCAGACGGAGACTTACTGTCCCCGCTTGTTTCTGGGCTTCCTTTTTGGCCAGGTCCTTGCTCAGCAACTTAATGAGGTAGTCTGCTCTGGTCTGTAGCTGTTTGGCCTGTGGCTTCTTATCAGGGTCGTCTGGTAGGAGCTGGTCAACGATGGACACAGTAAACATCACTACATGGTTTTTAATGGAAGATGATAACAGCGCTGCGAGCAAGTAAACGTGACATAAAAGCTGTTTTACTGTATTACTGATGAAGGTACCCATGGTTTGGAGGGGTTTATATAAAATCGGTCAAAAGCTCTGAAATCTAATATGCGAGTTGGCTGCAGGACAGCGTCAAGCATCACAAAGAATCAGCTGTGTATTCGCCGACACTTCCAACGCATCGCGTATCCGAAACTCACCTTGTGTGTGAGATTGAGGTCCGGGTCCATCTTGATCATCTCCCAGCTGCCGTAACCGTACTCGTAGATTCCTATGAGGAGGCTGGAGTCGTCCTCCTTCCCCCACTCGATGTCAAAGTGTGCTGCCTTCGAGTGGCACGGAATCATGTACCTGTTCAAAATGCGCACGATCGGGGACAGGATATGAGAGAGAGTAACTCGCTGGATATCACACAGACCTACAGAAACAATGCCCACCCCTGTCTAACAGAAATCATGTGTAGCATGCCGGGGGAGCCTTACTTCTTCCTCTCCTCGGGGTCAGCAGGGATGGCCTTGTGGAGCGGAGCCAGCTCTTCCTCGTGGGAGATAACAAGCTTGGCGTTCACCTGGACTCCAGAGATCCTGAATGTAGGGCCTTTTACCTTCCCTCTTCTGCCTCCTGATGATCAAACAAGTGGGGAAAAACAAGCCGTCAACATTGTATCGAAGGAGGGCGGCGACGACTTCACAGGCATTAACAGAGGGGTCCCCCATGTTTGATTCTTTTTTTGTTTTTCCTGATTCTTGAGGCACAAAAAAGGAGGAGGATTAGGACTTTTCTGCATCTGGATCCAGACGTGCCTCAAAATGACTGGTGGTTCAAATTTCAAGTGGGCCCCAGATTAAACCCTGGCACGCCAGCATTTCCGTTAATATACAAAAAGGACTCGTTTGGTTACCCGAGGTCTTCTCTGGTCCGCAGGGGTTTTCTCGAAGTGTCCGCACACAGCCGTTGTGAACCGTCTCTGCCAAGCGCTTCAGGTCGTGTTCGGACTTATCCACAAGTTCAGCGTCACGAGCGATGGCATCCAACCTGCGCGGGGAGGACACGCGTTGAGCAGGCGGCGTGGCGCGTTGTTAAAAACAATACGTAAAAGAAACTCTGAAGCAGCTTACCTTTCCAGTGGTCCTCCGAATTTTTTGTAACTCTTGACAAACCTGGAAGGAGTTCGCAGAGGTGTTAGAAGGAATATGTGAGGAGGAGCAGACGTACAGCCAAACTGAGGAACGGGTTGTTAATATAAAATCACCTCCGGATCTCAGCGTCGCTGAAGCCCTTGATGTTTTCTCTTGGAATGGTTCGAGGCCGTCCCCGTTTCTTTGGCCTCTTTCGGTCTGAGGGGGAGTCGCTGTCGGACCCAGAATACCTCCTGTTCCTGCTCTGCCGGCCCTGACTAGCGTTAAAGCTTATCTGTACCAACCAAGAAAAATCAACAGGAAGTTCATTAAGGACCCAAAACACCCACGTTTCTTCTGGAAACTAACAACCTACACCACCAGTCCTTATAATACGCAGCAGGACTTGTACTCGTGTACCTGTTTGGCGCAATTCCTCATGCGTGGCAGCAAATAGATTTCCTCCAGCTCCTTCTGTCTCTCCTCCTCCTCCATCCTCTTCCTCTGCTCCTCAGGAATGATGTCGTCCCAACTCCGCTGACTGCGTTCAGAGTCGATATCTATTTCCTCGTCCTCCATCATGGAGAAGTTGGCCACCTGCGTGGGTCAGGTCAACAAACGACTGTAAATGTTCACTTGCTGAAGTTAAGTTGCGCTCAAACGGTTTTGGATGTTGTTCAACTGGCTTCTGAAACAAGAAACAGATTTTCTTTGGGGTTTTTTTTTACCTTGAACTGAGACAGCAGTTCTTCTCCCACCGTGGAGGGTCCGGGATCATTCTCCCTGGTCTCCGCTCTTTTGAGGATCTCGTCAATGTCCATTTCCTACACAGCAGAACAGGCCGTGACATGCTACTCCAACATATTTCGGAGAAGTGTGATTACGCACATACAACTCCGTATATAACTACATACCTGAGGCTCCTGTTCTTCACCCTCTGGCTCTTTGAAAAGCTCCACAGCACCAAACTTCAGGATGGCAGACAGCTCCTCCTTGTTGAATGGTGCTGAACTGCATGTAATAAAAACGTATTCAAGTGAGGCAACGACAAAGTAGACAGTCAATACGGATAAAATCTCCTTATTTGATTTGAAAAGCTGCTCTCAGTCGATAGCAAGGTGGTCACCGAGCACAGAGGGTTTAGTTCAAGGGATGTGAGCGAGAGGAGGAAAGTCAGTGAAGCAGCAGAATGCAGCATGTGTTGCTTGCCTGGAGGGAGCGGCGCCGGTGTGGAGGACCGTTTTCCCTGTGGTGTCCATCCTCTGAATGACAAGGTGGTCCAGCACCATTTTCTTCTTCGCCCTCTCAATGATGTCCTCCTCCACTGAGCCCTTCGTCACCAGACGGTAGATATTCACCTGCCAATCCACAAGCAAACAGTGTCAGGCGGTATCAACGGGGCGGCATTTTAAAACGCTCTGGATAATGGGGCCGCCAACAGAAAGTAGAAGATCCTAATCATCAGTCAGACTGACACCCCTCAGTTGACTAAGATTCTTTTTTTTTTTCGGTCCCCAGAAGTAGCTGCAGAGTGAGCGCTCCTCGCTTTCACGCTGCCCTCTGGGGTAAAAATCATCCCATCTGCAACGGGTACAGGCAGCCGTGGACCAGGACCCAGTGAGAGTCCGGGTGAGATGGAGGCAGCTGCCTGGTTCTGTTTAGAAGTGGTGAATTTACAGCTCACGGCAACTTAACACGATATAGTCTCTGGCTTTTGTTTCATATCTAGGGGCAGCAAAAAGTTGCCCATTTCTGATGAGACGTTAGCGTAGTTAGCGCGCATTAGCTCGGAGGTTTAACTTGGTTTGTTTGCTATATTACTGAACGGCCCGCAGAACCCGTTCAGAACCCGTGGTCCACTCGCCATAGTCTCACAAAGTCCTGTGGGAAACACTGCAACATAAGACTTCCTGTTGCTGCGTCGCAATTTCAGTGCTCCACTGGCCAACTATTCGAAGGCGTTTGTTGTGAAGCAGCTAGTGTCCTGTAGCCACAGTCAACATGGTGTGACTCACTGCCAACTCCGCAGTGCGTATAAATGTCGGTGCCTGCTAGCATACTGCAGCAAAATACATCGCAAACAAAGAAATGGTTCTAGGTTTATGAGAGTTTCCGCTTACCTGTCTTTTCTGCCCGATCCTGTGGGCTCTGGCCTGGGCCTGCAGATCATTCTGGGGGTTCCAGTCCGAGTCAAAGATGACCACTGTGTCGGCAGATGCCAGATTGATACCCAGACCACCCGCACGCGTTGATAACAGGAAGCAGAAATCCTGGGCACACAAGTGGAGGTTGACTATATGTTACAGTCCTGGTTTATTCAAATAACGCGGAGACTGAATTTACTATATCCAGGGCACAGAACTTACCTCCGAGCCCTCGGCATTAAAATGATCCAAGGCCTGCTTCCTCATCTCCCCTTTGATGGAGCCGTCTAATCTCTATACAAATTTACATTTCAAACATTTCAAATTCAGAAATTCACAACAGAAATGTGTAGATGGCATTCTATCTTTTCTGGTTAGCAAGAACGAGATTGTATGCATTCAAGTGCAATGTACTAATGGTCAAGTGAGAACAGTGTGTAGCTACCTGAAAGAGGAACTGTCGGCTCCTCAGGTAATCAGCCAGGATATCCAGCATCCGTACCATCTGGGAGAAGATGAGAACTCTGTGGCCTCGCTCCTTCAAGCGCACCAGCAGTTTGTCCAACAGCACCAGCTTCCCACTGCTGCGGATCAGTTGCTATAAAGAGGAAACGATGTCGATAGAGTCAAAATTCAAACAAGTCCATTCATAATATGGTTTTTCACATTATATAAATGAGCAAAACCTGTATGGTCCAAGAGGCTTTCTTTGGAGAGCACACTGAGCTGGACTTGTTTGTCAAATTTCAAGTCGATCGGACTTAAGGCGGGAGGGGCGTGTCCTTTCTAAATTTCTATTTTTGGGCCTCAATGACAGCGCCACCATGTGGCTGATTGGGCTCATGTTTCTAGGGAAGCTATAGCCTCGAAAAGACGTTTCCGTGGTCGCCGACAGTTTGCGGACTTGCACCGGTCGTGCATGTGCCTTTTCCCCCCTTGCACCTTTAAAAGCAAGATGGGCAACCACTGGGAACCACTGCTCTAAAGCATGTGCATGTCGGCGCGCTTGCTGTGCGTACACTCTGCACAGTCACTGGTTTTCCCAGTCAGCTTCAGGGAAAACAAGCAGAAGCACCTAATCACACCACAAAGGCCACATATTGAATGGAGGTATTTGTTTAAGCCTTTTTTTTTTTTAGTAACTAAATTGATCCGGAGGTGAAACGTCACAATGAGAGATATTTACAAGTTGGCAAAAAGTTGAGGCCAACAGCTCAATCAGTCACAATCAGCTGGGGGGGGGGGTGTCAGGATAAAACCTCATTCAAAAACATACACTTGGTCGGGGCTAACAGAAGGCCAGATGTTGCAAAACAAGAGCATGAATTAAACAAACCTGTAAGGCTTCAACTTTGTTGAGGAACTCGTTGTCCTCTGGGGGCTTGATAAGGTAACAGTGGTTGCAACACTTCTTCAGCTCCATCATGATGTTCAGGAAGCCCGACGTGCTGCCTTTCGTACCTTTACTCAGAGCCTTGTAGTTCCGGGTCAGGATCCATCTGATTGAAACAGAAGACACACGCATACATTACCATTACTATACTAGTCCATATCTACATGTTTTCTTCTGTTTAAACAAAAAGGGTAGCGTTCAGCTCTTACTTGTAATACTGTTTCTGGATAGCGCTCATCTCCACTCTGAGAATCTGCTCCACTTTGGCAGGCAGCGACTTCTCCACATCCTTCTTGACTCGGCGCAGCAGGAAAGGTTCCAGCTCTTTGTGCAGACTGGTGTAGCCCGAGTCCCTGCCTTTGCCGTGATCCTCCTCAAACAACTCCCAGGAGTGAAATCTTGAGAAACGAGACGTGCGACACGCAACAGTCAGTACCCGCACAGGTTGTAGGTTTTCACGTTACACTCCAAAAAACTTTTTCTATTTTAAATATGACTACATGCTGTTTCTGGAGCAGCAACAGGAAAAAGGACAGGAGGGCTCTGCAGCGGGTGATTAAAACCGCCAAGACCATCATTGGTACCCATCTACAGAGCATCGGTGAGCATCGGTGAGCATCGGTGAGCACCCCCCCCCCCCCCCCCCCCAAGTGCAACAATTGATATGGCCTACTTCTCGGGCATAATGAAGCGCAGCAGGGACCAGAGTTCTTTCAGGGAGTTCTGCAGTGGCGTTCCTGTGATCAGAAGCCTGTGATTGGACTTGAAGTCCATCATGGTCTTGTAGAGGAGGGAGTCGTCATTCTTCAGTCGGTGTGCCTCATCCACACCAATGAAGGCCCAGTTTACACTGCCCAAAAATGACTGGAGACACAAACACGTGTTACAGGTTTCAGGGTGTGCCGACATCATTTCATATGGGTCGTAAATAAAAGGAGATTAAGTGACAAACAAACGGCAGACCATGATCCATGACTAAGTGAAGTAGCTGCTGAGCTGACCTTGTCTTTGAGAAGAATCTCGTATGTCGTGAGGAGGATGTTAAATTTCAGTCTCTTGCTGTGGACGTGCATCCACTCGTGTGTCCTGATCTATTAAATGGAAAAACACGGGGGAAAAGGAAACATCAAGCATGTTAAGAAAGTCACCCATACATCTTAACCTTCAATTACAAGAGAAGGGGAATACAAAATTGTCTATCAATATAGGTGTGTAAGTGACCACCGTACCATGTTCCTGCTGCTGATGTCTCCCAGGTAGACCACAACGTTCATCTGAGGGGCCCAGAGCTGGATTTCTCTCTGCCAGGAGGTTAGTGTGGAGAGAGGCACAACCAGCAAGAAGGGCCCATACAGTTGGTGGTCATTAAATAGGTAGTTGAGGAAAGAGATGGTCTGGATGGTCTTCCCTAAACCCATTTCATCAGCGAGGATGCAGCTGTTGCCTCTATGAAGGATGACGAGAAAAAGAGAGCATCGGCAAAAGCTCAGATTGTGGGCCTGCCACACACCGCTGAGTGACGGGGCGTCCAGCATGTGACCGTGGGAATGTACTTGTGTACAGTGAAAGCTGAGAACTGAAGGAACGCTTGAGTCATACTTGCACCAGGAGTGGGCCATCCAGTTCAGACTGTCCAACTGGTAGTCTCTGAGCTCCAGTCCGTCCCCTCCTATGTAAGACGGCTGCTTCTTCATGGGCACAAACCGGGGTCTCTGTTTCAGCACCTACAGGAAAGGACAGCAGCTGGTGAGGTCGCAGTTCGGTTTATTTCAGGTTGGAAACCTGACATACCACACCGAGTCAGACTAAATTCAAAACTCGACTCGGCTGCAAGTTACCTTGCAGTCCCTGGATGGAATGGTCTTAGACTGGTTTCTGCTCATGTAGTCGTCGATGCATTTCTGGAACTTTTTGGAGATCAGAGCGCCGTCTTCCCAGCTACACTCGGAGTATGATAAACCCTGCCACTTGCACAGGTAGTCCGGGTAACCAGCTGCTGACTTCTGGTTTGAATGCCCTGCTCAAAAAAGGAATTCAGAAACCTCTTTAGTGACACAAAAAGCGAGTGGCATCAAATATATGCAGAGTAAAGTGTTTAACACAAGCTACAAGTGACGAAAGGTAGGAGGTGCACCTATGATCCGCTCTACAAGCTGGTATTGAGAGTGCAGATCATCCATCAATTCCTCCTGACAATTGAAATACTCTATATCCTCTGGTGAAGCCGCCTTTAACCTGGAGAGAGGGGGGGAAAAAAGCATTACAAAGTAAGCAATAGCCTGTATTCCATTTCTACTCTGGGGCAAAGCAACACATTTTCAGATGGTAAATTAAAGTTCAAATTCTCGTTTTCAGAAGATGACCGGCTTGAATCCCTCTAGAGACTATGAAATTGTAGGCGCCAACAGCACTGCAGCAAAAGAGCAACCTGGGTAACCTCTGCACACCAACGCAATGGTCCCGCTGAAATAAATGAGGTGTCTCTTAATAATGTAATTGCTCAGGAGACACAACAGGGACAAATATGATTAAAATTTTAACCAATGAAGGTGGCCCAAGTCGTCATCACTCACATGGGTCAGAGGGGTTTCATGGGGCCTTGTAGCGTGACAGATGTGTCAGTGGCTTACACTGCAAGTCAAACTGAATACAAGCTCCACAGGGTGATATTTTAAGTTAACAGTTGTTTAGGTTGGTACGTTTAGGTTCAACAAAAAAAACAGCATTTTTCAAGGGGAATTTCTTTTAAAATGACTTTTTAAGACGTTTTTTAAACTACTATTACAGTGTGTGTGTGTGTGTGTGTGGGGGTGGGGGGGGGGGGGGCTGCTCGGTTGGAAACAGACATAACGGTTGGAAAGCTCACCAGCGACTGTTGGTTAAAACGTGAACGCACTACAGGAAAACAGCAGGTCTAAGATCAGCGTTCTTTAAACACATTGTATGCAGACGGATGTTTAACATTTGACGCTTCCAACTATCGGAAGCTAACGTTACCTGGCAACCTTAGCTAGCTTAGCCAAACAGTCAGTGACACGGATAGTTCCTTTTGAGACATTTAGGGATAATGTCAAGGAGGAAAGGTCAAAGCCAAAAACCCTCAGCATCCTCATCACCTCCAGTATTTAACCCATAAGCCCAGCCCCGGGTCGACGAAGCGCAGCCGGCGAGCAACTCACCCTCACTAAAGCAGAGCACGTTTTTTTAATGTGTGCTGAATAAATGACTAATTTCTAACGACACATTACTTAGTCATATTTTCTAATCTCCCGCACTGGGCTGCCAGCTACTTGCCACAGGGCTTGACAACTTTTCTAGGGGGAAACCCTGCTTCTATAACTTTTGTCGGTCATGTGGTGCTCGCCATATTTGTCCAGTGTCAGATTGTGATGACGTTTAATAAAGCGAGAAGCTCTTACCATCTCTTTTTCTCCTGGTCCTTCTTCTTGAAATTATCCAGTTTCTTCATGCCCTTGACGTTCTGTAACTTGAGTGTCTCCTCTGTCTCCCAGGTGTTGTGGATATGGGCCCAGTTCTTCCACTTTATCAAATACTGGATATCACCAGCCTCTTTGTGGGGATTGAAGTTGGCATTGGGGTCCCCGTCTGCTTCTACAGCGTATACAGTGGTTACACTTCCTGTTGCTGTTAGGAAAAAAATAAAGAAATACTGAGTAACATATCTCTTTATTCATCCATCCGAACTAGAGGACTTTTGGGGGGGTACAGAGTAACAGGAAGTTCAAGCTGTTTGTGTCTTTGTGACTTCCCCTAAATAAAATGTCTAATTCATTTTCCCTGCAATTCCTTCCCTAAAATGTCATGATAATCCTGAAATTTCATACCAGGCTTAAGTAGATGAGGAGATGACATCAATCTTACCACTGTGGTCCTTACCTCTTTTCCTTCCTATTCGGCTGTCCATTACTCTCTCCAGTGTTTCAAACTCGTCTTCCTCAGGCTGCGGGACATCTTCGCCCAGAACTTCCACCAGGTCGTCTGAGTCGGTCTTCAGCTCCTCGTCCTCCTTGTAGCTGATGTTGACTGTGGCCTGCCGCCGTGGACCCGCCGACGCCACCTTCTTGTAGTTGTCGTCCTCGTACTCGGAAGAAGAACCCTTTTGGGCTTTCTTCCTCTGGGTGCTGCTTTTCTTCCCGTTCCGAAAATTCATCCTTAGGAGGTGAAAAGGTAATGCATGTGCCGTTAAACTCAAGCCACTTTTTGTATTTCTTTAAAAGATCATCGGACTTGTGATCAATGCCTAAATGGCTGAGGTGAGTGACCACTACGAAGAGAAATAGTTAATCTGTGTACGCAGCCAGCCATTAAAGGGCAACTGCCCACTTACTTGGTTGGAGGCTTTCTGCTTTTGATTTTATGACTGGGCTCATAGTCTGATGCCGTTTCGTCACTGTTGTCCTCTGCTGATGAGTCTGATCCAGAACCACTCCCAGATCCAGAACCCGATCCAGAGTCAGAGGAGCCTGAATTTCTTCTTCTTTTGGATCCACTTGATGAATCAGATTCATCGCTACTTGATGAGTCCTAGAAAAGATTATCATCGAAGAGAGGATGTGCATGAGTGATCAGATAGTACAAATCCACTGTGCACCTCCAATTACAAGTGTTCCACTTAAGTACACTAATGACACCTTCAAATGGGCAGGAAAAGTGTATTGGGGATCAGTTTGAAACAAACCTCATCAGATCCGCTATTTGAGGAGCTTTGTCTCTGCTGCTGCTGCTGCTGCTGCTGCTGCTGAAGCTGCTGTTTCCTGAGCATAGCAGATCTTTGCACTGCTAGGATACTTGGGTTGGACTTCCAGAACTGCAATCAACGAGTGTAGTGGAAGATTAGCCGAAAGTGTGCAAACAGGTTAAAAACATTTTCACATGAGTCGACCACCTTGTTAAAACACCAAAAAAATAACCGAGCACTAGCAGTGTGCTGAAAATGTGTTCAACTGGGTCAAACCATCTGAACTCTGAGTGTAGAGCGACTCTGCTGAGTCTATGTTGACAAATAGTTGCAGTCACGCAGTGTTGAGCGCTTCGATGCCGATTATATCAAAGCAGCTTTACAGGTAACACATTATGATCCCCGTTAGTTTAAAAAATAAATAAATAGGAGCCCATCTTTACAAATGTCTTCAAAAATCACATTTCTTTACCTCAGCTCCGTCAATGTTTGACTTATTTGGCGGTTCCATCTTCTCCTTGGATTTCTCTGCATCAGAATCTGACTGGCTGCCAGAGTCTGAGCCACTACCTGAGTCACTGCTCCCTGATTGGCTGCTGCTGCTGGAGGAACTGGAACTGGAGCCTGAGCCGGACGCAGACGCTGAGCCCGATCCAGAACCGGATTCATCATCAGAATTACTGTCACGTGTAAACAGAAAATCGTAAGACACATATTTGTTCAGTAGTAATTAATAGATTAATCATCAATAAATCAAATCAGTTTGTGGACAACCAAAACTAATACCCTTTTCTAAACCGCTCAAGAATTAAGGTGTTTTACTCTGGGTGTTTGGCCTTTCGACTGAGTTACACGGTACTGACATCCATTCTGGTCTTATACACAGATAAACACAATGGCACATAAGACACTTAAAAGTGATGCATGCTTGTAGCTTATTTATTTACACAATGACAGCGCTGCATCCAAAAAATGCAGCCCCATCATTCATTTCAATGAGAGAACTGCGTTAATGCAGCTCCAGTGCCACCACAGAGGAAGGGATGTCCAGCAAAATAGTTCATCATGGCACAACTTTTACCACAACGCAATCCAACATCATCTGGCAATGCAAGAAGTTAGCCAGTTACTTATATGCAAGTGCACATTTGAGTTGGATTCCCAGGCACTGGTCTAATTCCACAGCAATCATTAATATCAGGAGCGAATTAATGCTGTCATCACAACTCTCCAGAATTGTAAAATCCTGCCTCACTGCAGTATATAATGCTGTGTAGTGTAAACAACTGACTTGTGCTAAACAACAACACTGTAAATAGCAGCGGCATACCATCAGGCATCAGTGTGGAACTAAATTACACATTTCAATGTAAACAAACAAATGGGAAACAATGGGTACGAAAGTATTCTGCTCCAGTCTAATGTGTAAAAATAAGGGTCAGATATACAGTTACAATTATCAATATATCATCAGCGGCATTGTCCGAGATGACTCGAAATATTTCAAACACTATCAACAAAATTACTCTGATGGCCTTTTGTGAAAGACAATCTGTTGTTTTACCTTGATTCTCCACTGCTGTTGCTTACACTTTCATCCTCACTGCGTCCAGCCATGTTGAAGTCCAAAAATATAGACTTCCCCCCTGACAACCTGCAGTATTATAATCCACGTGGTTAACCTGTAAGAGAAGATACACATTAACAATATTAGAAACACTGCCTGAGGAAATGCCAGCACTGTGTCTTTATTTCAGTAACATCAGCAGTATACACACAGAGGGTCCGATTAAGCTGTGCTTGTTACAATTCGGCTAAAACATGGCAAAATAACACAGTGCAGGTACAAATCCGCAGGCTTACAAAGTAAAATGCCTTTCCAGCCAAGTACACCATCCCTGAGCAACTATAGCCCCTGCATCAAAGTTCAACCAATGAACTGCCCTTGTGGAGCTGTCAATACACTTTAGCACGAGACTTCTTTTCTTTAAGTGAAAAATAATTTATGTATAGTATAGTTAAGTAATTTACGATCTGCGTTTTAGTTCTGAGAGAGGTTAGTTGTCGCCATACAACACCGAAACTTATTTTTGCGAATAGCAGACGTTAAAGCCCGAACAGGCGGAGCTGTGTGGATGGCTGTAACTGTTAGCTAGCTTACATGTAACTTAGCGCTAACGTTAGCTGTTGTTCCTTCACCGCAGAGGCCTATCAGGCCTGCGTAGCAGCAGCGTGTTTTCACATCCACACAAAGCACCGTGGACACTCTCAGCACTAAATATCCACACTAACCTTAGCCAAGGCCGGAAAGCGTCTTATGGCAAACGGTCTTATGCCAACCTTGGTGCCATCATTTCGGGGGAGCTATATATACTTAGTGTGGCTGTAGTTTAGCTTGTGTCTAACTAGCTAATACCGGCTAATGACGCCAGTATTAGCTATTGGCGGGGTACGATAGCAGTTATGTATGCAGACACTGCTAACGCGCCAGTCAGTATTTTATCTCCAAATCCAAACGGAGAACAATACCACGCAACAATAGGTATTATTATATCAAGTTAACACCAGCAGCTTGTTTAATGCTAGCCACGTTATTGCTACAGGATAATGACTGTCCCCTATCGTATAACCAAATACTGTTGGCTCGCTCTCATGTGTTAAGCTAGTGTTAAGATTGTCTGGGTTAGAAAATCATAACACCTGTAAAACGATATAGCAACAGTTAGCGTTATAATTCCGCAACATGTGCAGTAACCAACGTTACATGCTGTGCCACTTTTTAATTAATGTAACGTCAACGTCGGGTTCAATAAACATGAAGTGAGAGGGATGATAGTCCAGCGTTTACTGGGGTTGTCAAGGAAAGTGGCGTTGGTTAACTTAACGTTATGAAGCACGAGGCTAGCGCGGAAGCTAATAAAATGACAAAACTTTGCGCTAGTTCATCTCAACAGGGAACCGCTGGAATGTTCACTTTCCGGTTATAGCCGATACTCAGCGTTTAACAGTCAACGACATTTAACTATGCAAATATCTGTGCAAGTAGTGGACCACCGTAGAGTGCTAAACTTATTTAGTATTCATTATTAAACCCACAAACACAAATTAGCTAACCTAACTTCACCCTCTTCCATCTTGTTTTCATTCGCCGCTCACTTCTCGCGGCTTTTACCACATCAACATGCAGCGTTAGCTTACTTTCTCACTGAACTAAGGGATAAGTAACTCCACGCTGTAAGTTACCTGGTGTTATTTTATGTTACCTGGAAAACTCCAATGAAATAGTTGTCTAAATCCGCCTTTCCACTCCGGAGGTCCTTTCTTCTTTTATTTATCTAGCGAGCTAGCAGCCACTGATAGCTTACGCTAGCTAGCTAGCTATCTCCCAGTAAGGGACAGCAGCCCCGAACGATTCAGTTTGGTGGAACTGGTGCAATGTTGGTTTTCCTCTCCCTCCAAAAATCAAGTAATCCCCTCTCCCGTTTTAGATGTAAGCAAAGTATAGCGCTCGTCGGTCAACTGCGATTGTAGAAAGCTGGCATTTCAATCCAGGGTCTTCCGACAACCGGCCTCCGCCATGACGCCGTAGGGTTCACTTCTCTAGGAAACCCCGGACAGTGACGTAACGACTGTGCTCCTATACACTGCAACAGCAGCACACATCTGGCAGCGGGTATTTTTAGACAAGAAATACTTCTTCGGGACAAACGGAAGAATACGTTTGCCGTGTTCGGAACTCCTGCCACAACAGCAGGGCCGTGTGAATGTGACGGCTGCGAATGAGGGGGGGGGGGGGTTATTGCAGGAGGGCAGGTGGAAGCGGAGAGGCATCTTTGCGTCCCGGAGCGGTGAATTTTGAAAAGGCTGAGATACAACGATAACGGGCTGAAGTAAGATCGAAGCACGCGTGGACGAATACTTTCAGTATCCAGCCGCAGTGAGTCGGAAACCCAGAACGGATAATAAAAATAATAATGATAATAATAATGTGAGTGAAGAATAGTAGGTACTCACCGAGGTCGGAGGAGACACTCTCTATGTGCGACCTTTATTAGAGAAGCAACATCTCATGGTAGGGTATTTGTTCATCACAGTGCTGATGCAGAAGTCGTGGTCGTTGGCATTTGGGCAAATAAAAGTAATACTGTCATTATAGATCTTTGCAATCCCTGTAAAAGAAGACACGTTGAAGAAATTGAAAGGTTTGAAGGAAGTAACAAGCAACATGGTGTGGTGAGTTCAATGGCCACAATGCATTGTAGGGAAAGAGGGCAACATGCTACAGACTGTAGATGAACTAATGGGAGTTAAATGTTTGTTTAAATAATGGGCAAGATAATGGACTTAATTTCAGCAGCTGAGGAGAGTCAGCTATATGGGCACGCTTCACGTATGTGTAAAAGCTTTCCAACAGTTTATGTGGAAGGTTTTCACAATACTACTATGTGTATGTGAGAGGGAAAAGTACACGTGTATGCACGGTAATGACGGCCCCTCATAATAACGGAATGGAACAGCAGCTCAGCATGCCAAAAAATGGATTCAAAAAAGCAAACCGAAATGCAATTGGAAATGCCAGTAAGCAAGGCAGAAACCAACTCTTTCATTTGAAACTAAATTTAGATGCAGGGGCGCAGGTTGTGGGATGGAGTGTATCAGATCCAGGGAGATGTAAGGAGTGGGAAGGCCACCGGGGGAAATGTAGGAAAGACGAGCGTCTGATTAGTAGGATTAGACTGGGACATAAACTAAATTCATGTCTGCACCTCATCGGAAAGCATCCAAGCGGAAACTGCGGTGACTGCAATGTTGTCTTTGTTTGTCCCAAATATGTAAAAGAAAAATAGATCACCATAAAGTTTTATTCATTGACCTTTGACCTCAGTGTTTCTAAAAAAAAATCCTTCTTGATGCACCCATGGACTTGATGCTCTCATGTTTCTTTATCTGGAAGTTTTGCTGCCTTTTGTGCCATTATCCCGAAGAAACGAAGCTTCATCTCAGGGACTGGAGGACAGTCAGAGACAGCGTGGGAAAAAAAGTTTTAAGAACGAAGATCCGCTTTTGTTTTCAGGTCTTGTTTTTTGGGTAAGATGCCACCACAGCTTCTCGGCTTTTTCCAAAGATAACGTGTTTAGAATAAAGCTGGTCGCTAGTTAAAAAAGCCATTATGAAAAAATGGCTACGTCAACACACTCTCAGACTGGATTCATGTGATGCATGACATTTTTTTTTTGCAATGGAAAAATGTACATATGTTTTGAGACTCAAGACAGACGTATTTGGTAAATGTTGGAAAGGATGGATTGAGTTTGTCAACCCATATAGACCAGACTTCGGGTAAAAGAGCATCAATTGTATTGTAACCCCCCCCCCTGCCGTTCTCTGCTACACACGGACTCTTGGGCTTTTTTGTTTGTGTTCAGTTCTGTTGACTTTCTACAGAAATAAAAAGACAAAAAAAAGAAAAGAAAAATGTGTGCCATCTAGGATGAAGGGGGCACAGCGGCTATCTCTCCGTTTGTTAAATCAGCCGCTTCTGTAACAGCAGCGCCATCTGCTGGTGATACATGTCCATGGCGTGTAAAACCGCTGCGGCCGCATTCATTTGAAATCTGATATTTTTCTGACTTTGATACCAGTTTTGACTCATAATGGGATAGATAACCACAAAAGAATTATTTAAAAAAAAAAAATAATATATATATATATATATATATACACACAATGATGAAAACAAGACAACATCTAGGCCCGATCTCAATGTGACAACATGGCGATGCGTTTCATTGGCCGGCTGAGCGAGCGCGTTGTTTATCGTTGTGGACCAATAGGAAGTGACCCAGCCGCTCCGGAGCGGAAGCGCACGGACTCAGCACCTATAAGCACTTCGCAGCAGCGGCGAGAGGATGCTACTGCTGATCCGCGGGAGCGTCCTCGGAATGAAATGATGATCATATAGAATAATAATAATAATAATAATAATAATAATAATAATGGGGTGACAGAGAGAGAGAGAGAGCGCCTGGGATGAATGGACTGCACTCCAAAGGGTGAGTGTGCGACGGCCCATTGTCGAGCCGTTTCACCGCAGCATGCTGGCAGCGTCATTCACAGCGCGCCCGGACGTCATTTATTCAGCTGCAACGCGTGAAACAGCAGAGAGATGGAGAGCGTCGCGGGGGGACGAGTTGGGGGAGACGGCGCGCGGTGGGGGTGAAAGCCCCGGCAGGCAAATTGAACGACGCAGCCCGGGCAATGCGGAGGGAAATAATGACACAAACTAGATCCGCGTCCCGAATGACCGTCACCGGAAAAGAGAGAGAGAGAGAGAGAGAGAGAGAGAGAGAGAGCAAAAAACACTGTATTGCCATGTGTTTATATATTTGGGATGATTTAAAGTCCAGTGAATTAGGAGATAATAATGCAAATTCAAAGATGGTGCAGAAGCCAGGGGTGGGATTAAACTGCAAGGGCCCCCCAGGAGCAAAAAAAAAAAAAAAAATATATATATATATATATATATATATATACATATATATCGTGATGTGTATTCATGTGTTGATGATTTGCCTTCATAATTCTTTTTTTTTTTTTTTTACTGTAAAGCACTGTGTAACTTTGTGTTTTCAAAGGCGCTTTAAAATGATTACCATTTAAGCGTTTCTACAGTAGGTCACCTCCTGTTTTACCTTTATTGTTGATTTAAAGAGACACCCTTACCTTACCTGTGTGTGTGTGTGTGTGTGCGTACACTAACGCCAGAAACAGCCACCAATTCATTTACTGGTTTATTTGACCTTTATTTACCATTTTACACTGTCATTTCTGTCACTCGCTTGTATCTAAAGTGGCTTTTGCACATGTGCATCAGTGTAGCAACTGTCTGTAAAGTGGGAGAGCAATAAAACACCAACAATGAAACCTTGTCATTTTTGTCATCCTGATTACCTCCTTGTTTGTTTTTGTCTCTTTTTTTCCCCCCCTCCATGTTGCTTTTTAAGCTCTTACAGGCTTTATTTTATTTTATTTTTTGGGGGGTCACCCTTTACCACTTGTGTGTGTTCTGTGCTTTGTCATTTCGCCTGTTGACAAAGAAATGAATTGTGGCTTTAGAATAAAAACAATGTTAAAATGGTGAATAACAAGAAGTGTGCACCACACGGGTGTCTACCTGCGAGGAAATGTCTGTAAAGCGTGCAACACAGCATTCTTCAATTGAAATGCTTCACTAAGAGTGAATGTTTTCCACTGCAGACATTTAGACCTGTCACAGCAGAAGAAGAAGAAGAAGAAGAAGAAGAGGTGGACGTGATTAATGGCGGCTCTGTCTCGTTTAGGCCACCAGGGGCTCCTCTCCGCGAACACTATTCCAAATAGTACCCCCCCCCCCCACTCCTTTCGGAGGCCGCATCTCAACAGCAGAGAGTCAGAGCAGCTCGAACAAGGCCCCGGCGAGCTGCCACAAAGTGAAAGTAGACGTCGCATGGGGAGACTTTCCATTCCGCAAGTGCAATCGGCTCCAAACTAACCCGAGGCGCCCCTTGAAGCTGAGCTCGACGCTCGGCTTGAAATGTCACCGCGTTGCGCAACCGCGCTCATGCTGCGCACTTCTCCATTTCACTTTTGCTCTGACACTGTGGCGCAAACATGATGCTCGACTCTTAACTTATTTGTATTTATTATTATCATTATTATTATTATTATTATTTGCTTTGTTTAAAGACAATATCATTTTAGAGAGCCCCCCCCATGATGCGCTTTCTTTGGAGAGAGAAGCGTTTTCTGGAGACATGCGCTGCAGATTGGTGTTATTTATAAAGACTTTACAGTCAGAAGAAAAGTCCTCAGCGTACTTGGCTCAGTTTTAGGTGACAGCGACAGAATTATATGCACAAATGTGAGTGCGCACACGCTTGCCCGCCCCCCCCCCCCTGACCTTAACCATTACAACTGCATGCCTTAACACAAGTCATCCCTCCTGCTGTAGTTGTAGGGAACACATTTTTTTTTTTTTTTTTTTACGTTTACATGATTTAAAAAAAAAAAAACTATTACTTTTACTATTACTGCCAATGGCCAAAAAAAGGGCTGTCAGTGTGAAACACACCAGAGCTGACACTTCCTGACACACACACACACACACACACACACACACACACACAGCCGACAAGCAGCAGGTGTCTTTAAGTGAGCGGGTGGGATGCAGCAGAACCTGTAACTGCTTATTAAATGTTACAAAAAAAGAAAACCCCAAAACAGAAGGCGACAATATGTTGGAAATGCACTGAATGAATTCACATTTCCATCGGTTACAGACAAAGAGAAGTGGAGATTTTTTTTTTTTTTTTGTCTTATCTTGATCACAGGAGGGGAAAAAAACAAACCAAAAAAAAAAGAATCCTGCAGCAGCCCCCCCCCCCCCCCCCCCCCCCCAAAAAAACAACAACCCCGCACTGTTTCGTCATTCATTGCGTCATTTTCAGGCAACTATCGGCAGAAGTAAGCACAGCTCAAGCTCACTGCGCTCAAATCTGAGGCTACTTCTTATGTCTTAAGTCACAATTTTTTCAGATTCACAATTTTTGCTCACCTGCGCACAAACGACTCAGCAGCAGCACCACCACCACCACCACCACCACCACCCAAATGCTGCTTATTAACGCCATCAGCGCCATAAATCAAACAATGTAGGGAATAATGGTGTAAACAGTGTGACTGGGGCCCCTCCGGCACAGTAATTAGCGGTGTCGCTTCATCATTTCCTGCCCGCAGCAGACGTGTTGGTCAGTGTTCAGATGAAGAAGAAAAAAATAAAAAAAAAAGGAAGTAAGAGAATTAAAATGGTTAAGGAAGTCGCTGTCAGATGAGGAAGCTTCAGAGCTTTCGGAGCAGACTGGAAAACACGCTGGGCTGTGACTTGACTGCTTTCACGCAGCAACAGTGTTTTTTATTTTATTTTTTATTTTTTGTTGTTGTTGTTGTTTTGTTGTGTCGTTCGTTTGTCAGGGAGCTGGCTGAATCCAAGACGCCCCTCTTCACCCTGTTGTCCAGGCTGCCGGAGCAGCTGACGATGCCGACGGACTGAAGGAGCCAAACCTGAGGCGGTGTGTGTGGGGGGTGGGGTGGTGGTTGGGTGGGGGCGATCGGCTCTTCACTTCACCACACTGTGTGCAGTAAGTGCAGCGTTAGTGTTTTCTTTTGTGCCTGGCTAAGATAGACTTTTTTTTGTTTGTTTGTTTGTTTGTTTGTTTGCTTGCTTGCTATCAGAGAAGTACAGCTCCACTTCACCTCTCACCTCAAGTGGGTGAGATCACTCATCACTCCACCCGAGCCAAATTCATTCTGCTCAAACGAATGCAGCAGATAAGGGCACGGAGCCATTTCATGGTCGATGTGAAATGAACACGTCTTTATTTGCGGGTGAAAAGTCATGAGCTGCGCTTCATCAAGTCCAATTTGAGGAATTTATTATTATAGTATTTCCATTATTATGGTGCATGAAATGTTGCACCCCACTGCGTTTATTTGCCAGCTGTGGTTACTTTGCACATTCAAATATTTAAAAAAAATATATATATATCGGACGGTTTCATTTCAGTCGCAGTTTGAATTGTTTCTCAAACGAAAAAAAACAAACAAAAAACAAAAGAAAGACAGACAGAAATATATAAATATTTTATATATAAAAATATATCGTCACAGGGGCCATTTTATTTTTATTTTTATTTTTTTCTGCAGAAGCACTTTTACTTCGATTTTTAAGTTCCTTTTTGCTGATAATACCGCCCTGCTTCTTTTTTTTTTTTTTTTTTTACCTCAGTAAGACTTTTTTAAACGCTGGTCCTTATAGCGTACATGAAGGCACTTTGTTTTGCATGAACTGGCTGATGTCCGTCGGGCACGATCGCACTTTCATGTGTGTGTTCTGAGCTACTGGAAATTCGGATCACAGGAAGCAGCTACGTAGACAAAGAAACAGCTTCGTCTTACCGGCACGAAACTCTTGACACCGGGCAGTCTCCTACAATATGATTATTTCCCCTCAAATTGCGGGTAAGGGCACTTCTGTATCTGTACTGGGTTTGTCATGCCCACAAGCAAGACGCCCAGCCGCTTCAGAATCTTGGTAATTGTGGAGAGATGCTACTTTGAGAGAGCCGAGATGTGAGTTGATGTGTTTTTTTTGTGATGCGATGTGCGTGTAAAGGCTCATATTTTCTCAAAGAGTGCAAAACCTGGATTCAGATGCACATCTCGCCACAAGGTGAATTTAGTCGCTGTGCTAAAGCTTTCGATCACATCACACAATCATCCTCTTTGAATTGGAAGTGATTTGAATTTTTCTCTTCACTTTGTTGGTAAAAAGCCTATAAATGTGATTTTTTTGTGTATATATATATATATATATATATATATATATATATATATTTCCAACATGAAAAATACAGCTGAATGACATTGTGTTTCTATCAGGACCAAGGTATAAAAACTTTCAAAACACCAAACAGAAGTTGAGTTGAGTCCGTAATTGCTTTACTTAAAAAAAAAAAAAAACTCTCTGATGTTTCAAATTTCATCTGCACCGTTTTTTTTGACGATTCTGCTCTCATGACATACATGGAGGCCTACATGCATGTACATTTAGGTACATTTAGGGGACCGCTGATTGTAGGCCTGGGGGTTGCTCCGGTGTCCTCTGTCTTTCTTGATCATCCCCAAGGGGGAGGTGATCAGTATGTCACATACTGACGAACAGTCAGACAACTGTCCCAAAGCAAAAAAAAAAGATAAAAGATGAATCTCCCAGCAAACCCAACTAATCCAGAACATCCAAAAATCAGACAAATTCAGGACAGGCCTATGGCTGATGTGGTCCTTTACGTCTGTTTAGCTGGAACCCTGAAGTGGTGACCATGTGGCAGCTACACAAAGATGATCAGGAGAGGCCCAGAACAGCCTCAGCCTTCTCAAGGACTTGCTTGCTTTGAATATCAAAAAGCTGAACCTGACTTACTTTACTCATTTTACAGATCCAATACAAACAAACATTAAGAGTTACATTTATTTTTTTAAGAACTTGTTGGGCTTTGTGATGATTAATGTTGGACCTCAAATTGCTCCAGATGTGCAGCCCAGATCCTTGTTTGACAGCTGCCCGGCCATCTCTGTTGGCGTGTGTGCATCGGCGAATGAGGGGCTCTGTGAAGTGGTTTGTGCATTTTTAACTTCTTAAAGTGACTGAGCTTTTGCAGTCCGTAGCCTCCAAATTTGGAACTACACGCTTGCACCGTACGAGAGGAAATGTGGGTTTTTTTTTGTGAAACAGACGAAAGCTCATTCTGAGATGCGTCCGCCGAACACGTGCCGTTATTAGTGATCAGATATTAAGAAAGGGAAGAAATGTGGAAAATGTGATGGTGAATGTGGACTGGATAAAACAACCAAGTTGCTGAAGAGGTTTAAGGGGAAGGGTGGATGGCAGGCGAGGGTGGTCAAGCATTGACAGCATTAGCTGTGGGGTTTGAGGAAAGAATTTCAGAAAAATTGCCGACTGTCTTTTCAAAGAAGGCAGCAAAGTCCTCCAGGAGGAGAGCTGAGGGAGGTGGGGGCTGGAGCCGGGAGGAGGAGGTCTCGGAAGAGTTTTCTGCAATAGGAAGTCAAGTCACGAAACCTTGAAACTTGGAATGATAGCACTAGACAGAGGGGAAGAGAAAGCAGAGAGAGAGAGAGAGACGCTGAAAGTCGAGATGGTCCTCAGAGCTATTTGACAGCCCCCACTTCCCGCAGCGACTGGTGAGAAAGTGAGCGGGGCTTTGAACTTCTCTCTTTCATTCTTTACATGTCCGTTACTTTCATGTGTAAAACGCAAGTGCAGCACCATAAATGCCTTCAGAGTGCTAACACCGGGCTTTGCACACTCGCGAGAAATACGATACAGGGAACCTTCGAGGGTGAGAAAGACACGGTGTCCTTCGCCGCCGCGCCTCATGCACCGCATCGATATACAGACTAATGGAATCGTCCGAACGTCTTTTGATGGCTCAGTCACAACATGCATTTGTATTTTCTGAAGGTCTCAGAAAAGGCTGCAGCTCCTGGCGTTTGCACAAGGAATGGCTTCATTGCAACACCGAGTCAACATTCACACAGCACCACTACTTAGGTTCTCTGTTTGCTCGGTACATTTCGACAGCACTCACGTGCGTCCCCGCTCGTGGCAGCGTACGACTGTTACTACCTCTTGAGCAGTTATTTTGCATTGCAACAAATTTCCTGCCCCCGCACCACCGGCTGCCCATTTCGCGTGGTGGAGTTACTACTTGTCAAAGAGTTGAAACTATCTACAAACATTGATGCCTCCAAAATAAGTCCCGTCAAAACAAGCATTCTGACGAGTCAAAATGTATTCATGTGTATCTTCAGTTGTCTGATCATTCAAAACGCAGGGAAGGAATTACAAATGTCTTAGTTTGTGTGACAGACTGAATGAGGAGCTTGCACAGGGGTCTCAGTCAAAGGTTGTGGAAAGTAGTTTTGTGGCTCAAGGACTTTTATGGTGCTGGTTATTTTGTCAGTTTTGCCCTGCTAGTATAGCGGTCAGTTGGTTAGTCTGTCGATTGGTCAGTCCGTCCAACAGTTGGGTCCACACCGGGATATCTCAACAGCTATTGGCCACACTGCCTTGAAATTTGGTATTGCCATTCATGGTCCCCAGAGAACGAATCCTGATGTTTTGGTGACCCCTCTTGAACTTTTTTTTTAGCCATACTAGCAACATGGTTGTATAGATGGCAACGTCAGTCTGTCGGTCCACCACTTTGCTCCAAACCTAAATATCTCAACAACTACTGGATGGATTTCCACAAAATGTTGTACAGACATCCATGGTCCCCAGAGGACGAAGCCGACTAACTACTAACACCTGATTTATCATTATCAGAGCCTTAGAATGCCATAGAACACAACCCACACCAACAAACCCAGAGTTCAAATTATACAATGACAATCAAATTCAACTAGCTAGCTAGCTCCACTGGCTTGTGTGGCGCACGCGAGCATGGACTTCAATGAGGACGCGAGCCCCCGCCGCGATGGGAGTGAGGCAGTCAGTGCAACTAACCACTTTAGGGGTGTCTGAAATTGTATTACAAGATTCGTCTAGGCATGAATGTGGGAAATATATTGTAATATTTACGATTACGGGAAAGACACACAACATCTTGACAGTGGCAGCTCTAATGTGAATGTGTGTGGCTCATATCAGGTTGATCAGTAATGTTGATCAGTTGGTCTGTCTGAACCGAGGCTCCGTTTTTATCGTAAACTGAGGAGCTTTCAAGTGAAATATCACTGATACAGAAGTTGTGTACTCTTACTCTTACACTTACTGTGGAAACGTAATGTACATCATGTGTACGTGGTCCCTGCCACTGGTGTAATGGAGTGAAGTGTTGGACTCAATTTTTCATTCTTTAGGCTACATATTACTGATTTCTGTAAGTCATTTTTTCAGAGTAAATTAATCTCGATTCTTATTTGATTATACTTTTGTACTTTAGGATAATTGCATCCTGGTGGCTGAACTACTGTGAGAGGACTTCCTCAAGGGAGCCACCATCCAGAAGACAACATGGCCGACAAGGTGAATACGTTGCCGTTCTTCTATGGCAATATCACCAGAGAGGAGGCGGAGGACTACCTGCGGCAGGCAGGCATGAGCAGCGGCTTGTACCTGCTACGGCAAAGCCGAAACTATCTCGGAGGCTTCGCGCTGTCTGTGTCGCATTCAGGCCGCTGCTACCACTACACCATTGAAAGAGAACCCAATGAAACATATGCTATCGCTGGTGGTAAGAGCCACAGGAGCCCTGTGGATGTGATAGACTACCACTCCCAGGAGATGGATGGCCTCGTGAGTCTGCTAAAGAAGCCCTGCAACAGGCCCAAGAACATGCAGCCAAAGGTGGGGCCGTTTGAGGACCTGAAGGAAAAACTGATCCGGGAGTATGTAAAGCAGACCTGGAACCTGCAGGTTAGTTTCAACTCTATCCCGTAAGTAGAAGCGTAAGAGTACTTCTTGAAAAAACAATGTTTTACTTACTTGTTTACCAGTTATGATAACATTGTGCTCACCAAAGTATTTTACTGAAATGCTAAAAAAATTGGTCAAACAGGGCAAGAAGCACCAGCAGTCAGACAATCAGACAGGTTGCAAAACAAGCTGACATCATTTAGTCTGTACTTGGCACAGGAAAGAAGTTTACAATTGCAGTAGTACAGTGGGTCAACGTTGAAGCAGGAAGTCAGCGTGATGGATGTTCACAACATGCAGTTTGGGTAATAATGCTCCAAAGGAAGGCAGGATACAGGAAACCATAGTTAGAGGCAAGTGGCCACAAATCCTGGCCTGGAATGCATGTTCTTGTCAAGCGTGGGCTCACGGCAAATTTGTGGGTGCAGGGAGCAGCTCTGGAGCAGGCCATCATCAGCCAGAGGCCTCAGCTGGAGAAGCTCATTGCCACCACTGCGCACGAAAAAATGCCCTGGTTCCATGGAGCAATAACACGAGAAGACTCTGAGCCCAGGCTTCAAAATGGCTCCCGTACAAGTGGAAAATTCTTGTAAGTATTATACAAGTGTCTTCGTGTAGCTTCTTGGCTGTGTTTATGGTCTGCCTCAAAAACACCACTTAATTACAAATGTTCATTTCTGAGAGACTTTTTTCTTTTTTTGCTCTTGAAGTCCCCGTCAAACCATTTCAAACCTTTCACCTTCACTGAACCAGCTCGACCCTAAAAACTCTGACTTCCTGTTTGCTTACGCCGCTTGTTTGGGTTACCGCAAGGTCTGGGCGCTATCTCACAGGGTTGAAAAAGTCACTGAAGAACATCCGAAATTTACTGGTAATGACATCATATACACACACAGCCTTCTTAAGATTCTGTTTTCGGATGAAACCACGACATGGCTTCTCATTGGATGCGTTACTCTTTGCGGATTAGAGGAAGTCTTATTATGCGGTTCATTCCCGTAATGTTGCTGGACAAAGTTAGTCACAATATCGGCATTTCAAAGTGTGAATGAGATTGACAACACATTGGAAAACACTCTTACTCACATTAACTGCGCCTAGCGAACCGCAGCTTCCATGACGCCTGAAAAAGACATTGGTGGGATGGATATTTTGCCCATTACTGATTGGTCAGGGCAGCATAAAAAAAAGAAAATAGACCCGCCACCTGAACACCAAAGGGCTAACACGATGCCAGACAGAATGAATGAATAAATTCTGTCTAAACATCAGGCTACCCAGCAGGAATATGCTTTGGTTTCTGTACAACTCAGATCTCATCTCAAACAAATGGCACTGCAGGGGAATAACGTTCTTGATTTTACAAGAACTAACCCTAAAAGGTTTACTTGTATTCGGGTTCAATTTGTTTCAAGACCCAATGGCAGAAAAGCGGCTCCTCTGTAAAGGTAGCACTCAGAACTGACTGACTGAGGCAAAGCAGTCGCGGTCTTGATTCAAGGTCTCACACGTTTCTTTTGGGGGGACCTTTGTTTGTTTTCCCCATGTGGAACCACGCGGCCCCTTTTTCCTGCTGCAGGAACTGAACAACCTGGGACCTTTCCCAAATTCTGAAATTTGAAGAGCCTTGAGAGGCTTTGACGCAAGGCTCCTCTTCCTGCATTTCCACCGTATTTTAAAAGATCGAGATTATTAAAAAAAAAAAAGAAAGAAAGAAAAGGACAACAATGGAAGAAGTAATACTGATATTATTGTTAATTCATTTCTCGCAAGTCAACCTACCCCGGAACGTGCGTTTCATTTAGATGCAGATCACTCCTGGACCGGTGGGTTTACCGGCCCAGCTCTGACGCCGGTGTAGAGTGCACCACTGTTCCTTCGCGTTAGTTCACGTTTAGTCCTTTTTTTTTTCCCTCTCTTTTCTTTTTTATTGACATACTTTATTGTCCGTCGCGACCGCTTCAGCTTTAGTTCTGCCCGTTTTCACAACAGCCTCACAGAACTGTGACAGAACACCCCGTCACGACGTTCACACAATGTAGGCAGTGTTACACATCTACTAATACAGTGTTATGTTCCCCCCAGGGGCTGTCATTATGTTATGTTACAGTGTGAGGTGTGAATGAATTGAAATGCTTGCCATTATATACATATATTATATATATATATATATTGTATTTCAATATATCAAATGTGTCTAATCTTTTGCTTCGGCACGTTTGAAGGAAGCGAGCGTGGAGTTTTTATAGCAGCTGTGGCTTCAGTTGAGAGGCAGTGGTCTCGGCTGAAGAAACACAGAGGAACACACACACACACACACACACACACACACACACACTGTGGTTTCCGCTCTGGCAGTTAGCGAGGGACTTCCTGAAGTAGCCAAACAAGAGGAAGAAAGACAGCAGGGCGAGATGTGACTCTTCTGTCCCTTTTCTCACGAAACGTATCGGACCAAAGCTTTGGGTTTCCACTGGCAACACTTCTGATAAGTTCTGACTGTGGCTCTCACATACTGTGCCCATGGATGGAATGTTTTGGAGCCATTTGCAGGCTTTAGGATCTGGCTTCCAAGATTGGCCAGCAACACTTAACGAACAGTATGGGTTACTGGCTGTATTTCTAGATACTTTTTTTTTTTATTTCTAGAATTTCTAGAATTTGTTTTGATGTTATTAGAATAGAGTTTAGATCACAAAAGGTACCAGCGCAGTTATAAATAGTGACACACACACACGCGCCATCTGTTTAAGTTCCTGTTTAGTTCCTGTAACTGAGCAGGTCCTTATTACTGTAATGGCCGTGTTGGTTCTTCCTCAGACCAACAAGACACAGCTGATATAGTGTGTGGTAAGGTGGGGGGTGGGGGGTGGGGTTAATGCTATTTACAACTTTCACTGGTGGCAGATACCAAAAAGTCAAATACAATCAAATACTACTTAAATATTTGTTTCAAAAAATAAGATGCAGCCGTTAAATTAAAGCTTTAAAAGGTTATTTCAAAACGTGTCCCTTAAATCCCCACAAAACAGATCACAGACACACACATGCACATGTCACGCACACGACTGGAGTGTTTCACGTCTCAGATAGGAAAGAATATGACATTTGACGCACGTGAAATGTCCAAAAACCACAAGAGTGTCGGCCATTTTCACCTGTGATTACCTGTATTCATTTATTCAATATGTGGTTTCTTTTTTTACGTCATGAAATGTTCCACATAACAAATTCACATGTTTTTATTATTATTATTATTATTATTATTATTTTGAATCATACTTCCTAAAGTCCTCTATGTCTTGCTGTATCACAGCTTTTCAGGCTTGCTTTGGCAAAACTGTTGAAAGGTGATTGAGGTTTATTGAATTTTAAACATAAACATGTAAAAATCAAGATAGGAAGCAAATGACAAAATACTCTTTCTTGGTTTGGTGTACAGATTTAAATATATGCCTTCAAAGAGTCGTTCATAACAATATGAGAGAGCTGTTATCACTTCAAAGGTAAACATATCAACAAATTAAAAAAAAAAGAAGAAAAGTCTCATCAAGGTGCATCCATCCACAAAAATCTAAAACCATAAACCATGAACACTGATAAGCAGTACCTTGATGCGTTTCCTGCATCGCTTATTCTTGATCTCTTGTTCTTTGATTGTTGTGAATGACGGCGTTGTGTTTCGAATACGTCGCTCAGGATGTATTAAGAGCAGATTAAAGAGTGTTTAACCTCCCCCCCCCCCCTCTGTCTCCTTGTGCAGGATCCGACAGAGGGACCTGAATGGATCCTACGCCCTGTGCTTACTACACGAGGGGCAGGTCATGCATTATCGCATTGACAGGGACCGGACTGGCAAGCTCTCCATCCCGGATGGCAAGAAGTTTGACACCCTGTGGCAGGTCAACGCAACTATTTTCACGTTTCTGGTTATCTTTCGGGTCGGTCTTTCACTGTGGCTCCCTGGATTAGCTTTTAGAGTTTTCCCAGTCACTGAGCAACACCTGTCTGTCACCCATTCTATTCTTTCAGAAGTGATATCATGAAGTACGTACGTACTTTTAGATTGTTATAGTTCCATGCTGCACAGAACGTGTAGGTATCATAAACCTTTGTTTGCCACGGAGCTTATTTTCCACCCCAATCCAAAATCCAATAGACAAATCCTGTTGGATTTTTTTGTGCAACAACCCCCGAACTCCTGACCAACGCAATGAGCGTCTGATATGCTCTGCCTCTCTCTTCGCCACAGCTGGTGGAGCACTACTCGTACAAACCAGACGGCCTGCTGCGAGTGCTCACGGAGCCCTGCCCGAGACCTGATGGAGATATTGGTAAAAAAAAAATAAAATACACATTACTAATCTCAACGTGGCTACAGCAAGACTGCCATTCAGAAAGAAAAAAAAAAAAGAAGAAAGATCTGATCCGCGTTTGTCACATGCTGTGTTCATAGGGCTGATAGGACGGCCAATGCTCCTACGGGACCATCCTGGATTGAGTTCTGCTCTTGTAAGTGCTGCTTTTGTGTGTGTGTGTGTGTGTGTGTGTGTGTGTGTGTGGTGTCATAAATACATTTACATATCCTCACGGTCCGGTGCCTATCTCCAAAAAACAAAAACAAAACAGGAAGTAAGTGAAGAAAGGACGATGCTGCCTGCAGACACCGCCTCGTGTATCAATCTGTACCTTTAGGTAACTTTGTGTCTGCAGTGGGTGTCAGCGGTACATTTAGTTGTCATTCTGTGTGGCGTCACGCTAAAATATTGACACAGTTATGGATAAGTTACGAATAAGAATGTCATAGTTGGATCCAAACATGTCCGTTCGCCCCGTTGCATACAAATGCTTCGACTAAATTAATGTCTAATGCCGTGTTCTGTTTAGTCACGCTCACACTGAGTTATTCATTCATTATTCATTTAGCTGGAACGCACCCAGATTATTAGCTAAAGAGCAGGAATGAATTCAGTGGGAGTCAATGGAATTTTGTTTGTGCTGCTCAAAGCATTGAAAAATGACTATATAATATGCCGTAAATGAATATAAAAGATTCAGCAGCAACGTCTTTTTCTAGACCCCGATACTCTGGATAATCTACACAGAATGGGCTTTCAACCGTTTTCAGTGGAACTACTTTCTACCGAAGAAGTAGTCCCTTTTATGGAAACTGGGACACTGTTCCTGGAAAGAAATGTCGCTGTTGAATCCTTTTAGATATTTTTTCTTACTGTGAGTACCACAAGGCCATTCACCTCCACTGAATTAGGCATGTAACCTGTCTACACGCATAGACACCACTAGAGGGAGGTCAGAAAATGTGTTTTTTCATGGAAACAGGGAAATGTTGTATACTGTACAACAGTGTCTTTCTACTTCCTGCAGCTTGCAGTTGAATGAGTCATGACGTTGAGCGATAAACTTGGCACGTCCTTCTTTGGAGCTTTTCCCTTGAATCCACTGTAATGATGACATGCATGGCCGTGACGTGACCAGGTCACCTCCTGATAACCTCTCGGACATTTTGCTTTCCAGCACAACGCAGCAGATGGAATTCTCTCCAAACTCAGAACTGTTCCCATACCTGGCCGAAAAAAGGTGCGCCAACAACTCCTCCTACCACCCTCATAAACCTGTTGCTCACTTTCACGACTTACTAACACACTTCAAATCCCAGATCAGGGCAGGCCGTCTCCCAACTGGGGCCGACTGCGCCCACAGGCGTAGTCAGTTTGCAGTTTGTGTGACGTCAGAACAGTTGGCCTACTTGTGATAAAGACTCTAACGCCCTCCAGAGGTTACCCAGCGCCATTACATTCTGAACCACAGCCGGCTGTCAGTAGCCCCCTCCTTCCATGTGTGCATGTCGAGATTTCATCATGAACCGACATGTCTGTCCTATTCCAAAGCCTCCTCAACATGTTCTTTAGACCAGAATCGGACGGACACCAACTGGTGCATCCTGTGTCCCCCAAGCCCACTTGGTTTAGTTTAGCTTGATGGGGGGAAAAAATGACTGGAAGAATCCCTTTTTATTGAACCTAAACATTCCGAGGGCATGTCTATCACTGTAACACAGGCTCCACATAAAGAGTGGCACCCTGCTACGTGAGAGAAACATTTTATCGCCGCATTCAGTATTGAATGAATCCACTTATTGCAGATGATCACATTTCAGCAGTGCAGTCTGTGATAATATGCCTCATGTGTTCTCTCAAAACATCCTCCTTTCTGGTGAACTGATAACAGAGCAGAGGACCGCGACACAACACAGACAATCTCAATCCTTATGAAACCAGGGTGCCCAATAATCAAGAAGCCAGCAAAGGTGAGTTATTCAAAATACAATAATATTGTATTCAACAGAAAGTTGAGTATACTGTTGTTAAGTTGCTATTGCTAACTTGCACACTCCTTTGAGTGTCTGCTATTACTTAATATTGTTTGATTATAAAGCAGCTCTGCTGTATAAATACTGGGAAAGGATCAAAACGCTCAGTCCCACGGAGAAATGAAACACAGCCCCGTATTCAGACACTGCGCCTTTAAATGTGCCGTCAGGACGTCCGTAAGGTTGTGATGTCACAACTATACAATACAATGCCTCAGGAACTGGCCGCGTCGCTAGAAGCTACTAGGGGAAAACTTTGATTATATGATATTCATGCATTTTGTTATGTTCCTCAAATTTAAAACATATGTTTATGCACTAAAGTACAAGTTTCCCCACATACAACTTCACATACTGTGCTGTCACTCCGTCGCTATTCCTCTGATAATGTGACATGGTCTTTTTCTCCATCAGAGGCCATGCCAATGGACACAGAGGTGTATGAGAGCCCATACGCAGACCCGGATGAACTCAGGAGTTCCACAGTGGACCGCAACCAGCTCTTCTTGGAGGACGGAGAACTGGGCTCTGGGAACTTTGGGACAGTCATCAAGGGCATCTACAAGATGAGGAAGTACGCTTAAATGACATCACGGCGCACCTGCACCTGAATCGCCCAGTGTGTTGCCATGGTTATGGATTGTCAGACTGCAGACTTTACTGCCCCCATGATATTATTCTCATAAATCATACTCATATGATTCACAGCAGTATTTTGAGCTTTTCGGATAAAATTAGCAAAATACTGGCAAACTAATTAAAACAGTATAAAAGGAAAAGAAAATCTATTATATGCTGTTAACTCTCTCTCTCTATATATATATATATATGTGGGCAACTGACTATGTTTTTAAGATGGACTTGAATAGTTGTCCTTTAAGTACCCCCCCCCCCCATAAGTCCATGTCTCAGCTAATCTGAACTAACGTTACAAACTCAACTTGAACCTGCGTTACAAGATCTCTGCAGCATGCTCTTTCCTAGCCAACCAACAACAAGACTGTGCTATTAAACAGGAAAGACGACCCTGTTTTCCCACCACACTGTCGGCCTCCGACAAGAGATGCAGCAGATACAGAACACTTAAAAAGCGGTTCCGAGTCCCGCAGCCTGCTAATCACAAGAAGGCACAATCTATCCGCCCAATCTGCTTAAACCACCTTAATCTTAGACTCTGTTTGTGTCCTTGTCTATCCTTTTTTATCCTCTGTGTCTGTGGCTTACTGTGCTTGACCCAGAAGTGCATTTGTGGTACGTGTCAACACAAAACCCCCCCCAGTGGTGCAGTCCTCCTAACACAAAACCCTCCCTATGTATTTTAGGACAGAGAAGCCAGTTGCAGTCAAAATCCTGAAGAATGACGACAACAACCCGTCGGTGCGCGAGGAAATGCTGCGGGAAGCCAGCGTCATGCAGCAGCTGGACAATCCTTACATTGTCCGGATGATCGGCATCTGCGAGGCGGAGAACCTCATGCTGGTGATGGAGCTGGCCGAGCTGGGGCCGCTCAACAAGTTCCTGCAGAAACACAAGTATGTTCTCCGAGTGGATGCCAGGGACGTAGTGGTACACACCTGTTTGGTTTGGAATCAGGTTCTTAAAGATACAAGAGTGTGTTTTTGTTCCCCAGTGGCAAAGGACACGATTTCCTCTGCGGACGGGTTTCTGAACATCAGTAAAAGATGAGGACGGTGTTCTTTGTAATAAAGGTGCAAATTCAAAGGTATCATCTATCATGATACTACAACTACTGCAAGTACCAGGCCTCTATCAAGGAAACGAATCAGTATTTTGTTAGACCACCTTTGTTATGAACTTTCATTGTGTCCTCAAAAATGACTGTCCCGCTCATAGGTTTATGCTTAGGCTGAGCCTTGGACCCTGACCCATGTAGACCGCGTTCCTCCAAATCATTAAACTGAACTGAAACTTTCTTCGTTTCTAACGATAGCTGCGGTGGTTTGACGTTTACAAAATTTACAACAGTGCTGAGAATGACGGTGATGATTTCTGCTCCGTCCATTTTTATTCCTGTTCTGAGGCGGAACCCGGGTCCTACAGGCTGTTGCGCGGTTCCTCTGATGTTTGCACTGTAGCAGTGCTGCCGGAAGTACAGCGGTTTCAGTTGGTCCAGGCAGCAGGTCAGGTGAATCGGTAACTGTGAACGACCTGCAGGTGTGAATGTGGGGGGGGGGGGTCCTCCTACAGGTATTAGACATAGTGGACCGACGACCTTGTCCATTGGTAGAGTCAGCAGTGACACGAACTTGCAGGACGCGTTCCCAAATTGCGAGAGAACAGCCGAAAGTCACAGAAATAGCTGATTAAAAAAATGGAAAAGGGTTCAGTTCAGGTTAAGATGGTGACATCTCAAAAGATTGCTTCCAATCAACCCGTCGTCCGTACCTTTTGAGCTTCGCAGTTAAAGCGATTAGAATAACAGATACGAGTTAAGTGACGCTTGATCATCTACAGGCAAACGGCCATAAAGAACATCACGGAGCTGGTCCACCAGGTGTCCATGGGGATGAAGTACCTGGAGGAGCATAACTTCGTCCACAGGGACCTCGCCGCCAGGAACGTGCTGCTGGTCACGCAGCACTACGCCAAGATCAGTGACTTCGGCCTCTCCAAAGCTGTGGCTGAGGAGCAAAACTACTACAAGGTGACTGCTGACAGGGTCGAACCGCGACGGGGGCGGCTTATGTGTTATAGACCGGGGCGTGGATGGGTCAGCCCGTCCAAGCCTGTGGGGCCCCCGAGGTGCATCATTTCAGCGAAATGGTAGAGTGGCTTTGCTATATGCGGACTATGCGGTTGCATAGGGCCCCCGAAGCCACCAGAGGGCCCCCAAGTTGCCATTTTAGCCTATTTTTTTTTAATAATTATTATTTTTTAAACTGAAACAGCTGGTCTCTCTTGGTGGCCAAGTGCCCTCATGTGTTGAGTGAAAGCACCTATATACTAAAATATATATATATAAATGTTATTAAGATGCTGCAGTGAATAGGGGAGCTGTGTCTTAGTCCTGTCCTGTCCTAAAATAGCCCCCCCCCCCCCCCCCCCCCAACAACATTTTACACAGGCCCCCCCAAAAAGCTAGAAAGGTCCTGAGTGGGGCAATATGGCTAAAGAACATCCCAATATTCATAAGGCTCTATGAAATGGTTTTAGATTGAATTGATATGAACCAGCTTTTGGTGTTTTGGGGTTGCACAGGCCAGTATAATCATTCCTCCGCTCAACATTATATGAATAATGAATAAATGTATCGCAAAGAGGCACATCGCAATCTGAGGTTGCAAAAAATGGCTGACACGACATGAAATCACACCCACTGATTTTTTCTGTATATGTGCTGCTTCCTCCTCCTCCTCCTCCTCCTCCTCCTCCAGGCCAAGGGTCACGGGAAATGGCCAGTGAAATGGTACGCCCCCGAGTGTATAAACTACTTCAAATTCTCATCTAAAAGCGACGTGTGGAGCTTCGGGGTGCTCATGTGGGAGGCCTACTCCTGTGGCCAGAAACCATACAAGGTATGAACAACCTCCAACCGGCCCGAGTTCAGTTATACTGGGGAGAAAAAAAAAAAGGCCTAACCTGAATGTCTCGCCGTCTCACAGGGAATGAAAGGAAACGACGTGATGCAGATGATCGAGAGCGGGCAGCGCATGGATGCCCCCGCGAACTGCCCACCAGAGATGTACGACCTCATGAGGACCTGCTGGACATACAAGTAAGTGACAGGTCATCGTAAAAGGTCAAATGGCTGGACTGACAGCCAGAGAGGAATAATAATGTGCCCCGTCCGGAGGCCTCCTCCCCGATAACAGCTTGCTGATCTCATGTCTTGCAGGGTGGATGAACGGCCCGGATTTCGAGTCGTTGAGCCGAGACTACGAGAGTATTATTACGACATCGCGCAGTGATCCTTCACACGGATGTTCTGAGACTATGCAAACTATTGGTTGACGAGAAAGAGAAAACAAAACTGCATTTAATCCCGTATGAATGACTGGAGATGGTTATGAGTAATAAATTATAGACGCATTCTAACTTTTGAAAGTAGACCATCATTATGCAAATGACATTTTATTTTATTACTTTTCCTGTTCCCTTCCCGAATGTAAACCACGTGAAAGATGTAATAAACAGATGCAAGTCCAGCTGATTATGTGAACATTCGTCTGGCAGATGTGTTCCGTACTGTAAGTGCAGTAGGTGTGTAATGAAGGCCTGACTGTTGCAGTGTGTATTGGCGAGATGGGACTAAAAAAATGCTAAAAACCTGCCAGTGACGTCCAATGTATGGACAAAGAGGAGATCCACTGATGTTCAAAACATGTGTCATATTACATATTTACACTCAGCTCTGTAATTCATTCAGCAGAATCTCATCAAATCACATACAAAAGCGCGAATATTAAGGATATACAGTGCAAACACCTTACACCCCCACCCAGTGTAAGGTGTTTGCCCCCGCTGCCCTAAATGAACAGTATTGCTGATGACCAAAACATTTGATGTCTCTGTAATGGTTAATCCACCAGTATGTGCAAGCCAAGCTCTTTAATCAAAATGATATCTTAATGCTAAAATAGAATTATTGTTGTTATCCATGAATTCTCAAATTTACTGTTTTACAAAAAAGCAGAAGAAAAATACTAAAGCACGTTATTATTATTTTTTGATTGAGATGCCAGATTACAGTTATTTACTTGCGTTCCTGAACAGAAACATTTGTTTTAGTGGCTGCGAGAATGCAAGCTGTTATCAGGGCCAAAGGAGGTCGTACAGAATATTAAGATTTCTGGTTAATATATGTGAATAAGGACTATTTAGTTGTTCCAGTTTGTTATTGGCCTAATAAATAACAATACAATTTTTAGTTTGAAACAAGTTTTTGACAGATTTCTAAAATATTTGTGATTTCTCATTTTTATGACAGGTGGTCTAATACATTTGTTAAACATTGTATATATATATATATATCCTAAATCCTGTAGCTGAGTCTCAGGAAAAAAACAAACACATCAGAGTAGCTTTTAAGCGTGTTTTTGGATGAGTTGTGGAAAACTGCCATCAGCTACCAGCAGGTGGCGTCAGAGCGACGTTACACTGAAGCCGCAGAAAGAGTCTTTAATGAGGCACCAACAGCTGGGCTGCTTTCCAAGCCGAGAGTATATATATTTATTTATTGTTGTTTTGTCTTTCAGCGCCATGGCCTCAGTTCTGGATATTTTCTCAGCTCGATGCGATATATATATATATATATACCGAAAAAGAATGGCCACAGGTTTTTCCCCCAAAATGAGGGTAAAGTTTATTGTCAGATATTACACGTGAAGAAAAAAAAAAAAAGAGATCACACCAACAGGCATATTTGAAGTTAGTTATGTATAACAATAAAGAATAATGCGCTTTTAGAGACACAGGTTTCAACGCAGAAGGACGTCCTAACCTGACCGCAATGGCTGGATATGTATTATATCTGAGTACTTGACTTGAATCCATGACCTGAAACGGGCCAAATCATTTCCTTTGTCCAATTTGTTTCCTGTCTTTATGAAGTGGAATAACTGGAACGCTCAAAAATCAAAAATTTCAGCAGAAGGGACTGTGGAACAAACCAAAGGAGGGGTGGGGGGGGGGGCTTGCTTGAGGATCTAAGGCTGCGTTCCGGCTCATAAAGACTTAAATATATAGGGGCTGGAAGGAATCAGTAAAATCTTGCTATACTGGTGTAGCAGAGCAGGTGTGCTAGAACAGGGCGGCCTCTACGTTTGGTGCCAGTTAAAATCCTTGCGACGAGCTGGAGGCCCGCGAGGCAGGTGTAGAGAGAGCTGCAAACGTCCGGACGAAGATGAAATAAAAGCATGGACTGCCTTCTCTGAATCGGCATGAGATAGGAACGACTTGATTCGTTGATACGTGTCTGAGTTGAAGACAGCAGGGCCGCACAACTCTCCTAAAAGGTCAGGTTACTGTATATGAGGTCAGTGGTTCCCAACACTGTGGGGAGGGGGGGGGTCCTGACCACCATCAGGGGTCGCCAAAGCTCCATGAAGAATCGTCTGATACATACACATCCACAGGAAATCGTTCAGACTTTTTCAAATATAGATTTCAAAAGAAGAAGATGCTACCTGGTCCCCTTTTTTGTAATTGTATGTGGCTGGGGGGGGGGGCATCAATTGGGATCATTATGTCCTAAGGGCAGATACAGCTGTGTGTTGTAGTATAGCTGTGAGAAGAAACATTATTCGTACGAATCATATCCCCATGGGAGCACGTAGAGGTCAGACGACTGCGACACAAGCAGCTCTTAACCAATGTGAGCATTCGGTTTGTCAAGACAGCCTATCGTGCAAAATCTGTAATTTAGTGGACTCACTCACAAATAAGAATGAAAGACTCGATAAGCTGCAAGGGCACGTGACGGTCAAGACACACACGGATGTTAAAATCGCCAGTCAGATCAGAGAAATCCTGGATGACATCTTGGTTCAGTTTAGGGGGTCCGTAGACCGCGACACAAAGCAAAGGGGCCCTCAACATTTACAAGGAAAAAAAGCAAATATTTCACAACTTTGATTACATACGCCAAAAAAAAGGTGACCTCATGGCAAGGGTGGGTACGGCCGTGCATGTGTGGCTCACTGCCACCTTGAACAGAACAAAGCCAATCATCGAGGTCAACAGGAACAAGTCAAAATGTCTGCGGAGGCGAAGGGAATTCAGCTTGTGAGATGTGTATTGTTTTTCCCCAAGGGTCCCCGTCGCTGAGGACGCACAGACATCATTACTTTCTTCTTTCTAAAGCAGTGGTTCTTAACCTGGGTTCGATCGAACCCCAGGGGTTCGGTGAGTCAGTCTCAGGGGTTCGGTGGAGGTCAAGACACACACCTCACTCATATGATTCGTGATGACACGCCCCGCTTGGCCATCACTGGCCGCAGGTGATCACGCTACATCGCTTGGCCTATCTGTGCTGCAGGGAAGTTGGTGCGCTCGGTTGTCGACTTGTGACTGTCGCGATGGTACGTCGTGTGATTTCTTTCTTAATATTTGAATCCCTTCATACTAACTATGTCGAGCAAAAAAAGAAAGTGGTCGGACGAATATGTAACAATATGGATTCACGTGTATAACGGAACGTGATGGGAGTCAGCGTCCTGACTGCATGATTTGCAACGCCAAGTTGAGCAATTCTAGCCTAGCACCGGCAAAGCTAAAGGAACATTTCCTTAAGTTCTTAAGAATTCAAGGTGAAGAGAGCCAGATTCGATGAAAAGGCTACTCTGCCTGTTCTCGGCTTTGTACCCACCAACAAACCGATCCTCACAGCATCGTACGAAGTTGCTTACCTGATCGCGAAGCAGGGCAAACCACACACCACTGCTGAAACACTCATAAAACCAGCTGTGTTGAAGATGGCGAATATCATGCTGGGAAAAGCGGCTGGAGTTAAGTTATCCCAAATTCCTCTTTCAAATGACACCATCAGCGGACAGAATAGAGGACATGAGCAAAGACATCTTGGCTCAAGCTCGACGAGACCACAGACGTTTCCAATCTAAGCCAGCTAGCTGTATTCGTGCGCTATGTGAAAGACGACGTGATAAAGGAAGATTTTTTTTATTTTGTAAGCCTCTTACAACAACAACTAAGGCAGCTGATGTGAAGAAACTTGTGGATGACTTCTTCAGAGACAACAATCTTTCGTGGGATATGGTTTCTGCAGTTCGTTCGGACGGAGCTCCAGTCATGCTGGGAAGAAAGTCTGGTTTTGGTGCGCTAGTGAAAGCCGATGCACCACACATCATTGTTACGCACTGTATTCTGCACAGGCATGCGCTGGCAACAAAAACCTTGCCTCCAAAACTGGCAGAAGTATTAAAAATTGTAGTGGAACTATGTGCGAAATAGTGCTCTGAGGCACCGCATCTTCAGTGAGCTGTGTAAAGAAATGGGCTCTGAATTCGAGGTACTCCTGTACCATGCTAACGTTCGGTGGTTGTCCCGGGGACAGGTCCTGAATCGTGTTTTTGCCATGCGCGTGGAATTGGCCCTGTTTTTGCAAGAGCACCAACATCGTCATGCGGATTGCTTCAAAAATTGGGAGTTCGTTCTCATTTTAGCGTACATGGCTGATATCTTCGCAGCTCTCAATCGTCTCAATCAGCAGATGCGGGGCGGTGGAGTCATCATCATCATCTCAACGTTTTGGTGTCAACAAATGGTAACGTACCCTGTTATTGCTAAGAAAGCCCTGGAGATTTTCATACCGTTTTGTTACAACACATCGTTGCGAGCAATCCTTTTCGAGGATGCTGGACATAAAAAAACGAAGAAAAGGAACAGACTTTGTTGTGAAAATGACATGAGAGTGGCACTTGCCAAGGTGAAGCCGCGGATTTCTGAACTGGTCTCTCAAAGGCAACAGCAGAAGTCACACTGATTTGCAGTGAGTAGCCTATTCGTTATTATGTTTTTGTTTTTGTGTGAAAATCACGTTTTGCTGGTTTTGTTCTTTGAACACAGTGATGTTGATGCACGGTTCATTCTGTGCACCAGTAAAACATATACCTATGTCTTGAATTTAAAAAAAAAACACATTTTATTTTTCCAATAAAGAAGGGTTCGGTGAACGCGCATATGAAACTGGTGGGGTTAAAGTACCTCCAACAAGGTTAAGAACCACTGTTCTAAAGGAATCGACTGCGCAAGTGAACCAGTGAAGCCAAACATTACTTTTTACGGCAACATATGTATAAAACTGTCGAGATAACCTCCAGTAGCATTTAAAGACACAAGACCACCTGCTGGGAAACTGTTAAAACACCAACAGCCGGCCAGGGAGGACTGGGCTGACTTGCGGTGGCAAAAACTGTCCCTAAAAAAACAACAAAAAAAAAAAAAAACCCACCCAAAGTACAGTTACACCTTTGACGCTTCCCATGAGAAGCGGCTGGGGTTCAGGCCTCCAGCATTGGGGAACCGGTCTGCCTTTACGCAACCTTGGCTTGTGGTGGGATTCCCCCCGGCTTATTGCTGGGACATCTGCCGGAAGGAGGCCAGCCACAGTGGGGATGTGCAGCTTGGTGTCAGGCTCTGTGCAGCAGCAGCACGAAGCCACAGGGCAGGCCTGCACGCAACTTTCTGGCCAGGGCCTCAACAGTCTGCACACACACACACACACACACACACACACACACACACACACACACACACACCGACTACTACATACATCCTCATGACAACCCCGGCCCTACCCATCAGCACAGCGTGTCTAACTTCAACCCGACAGGCACCGGATTCTATCCTGGACACTAAATCCTAATCAGAGTGTAGAAAAAAACATGGCCGCGGCCTGCGATGTGTCCCCCGCAGGTAGACAGGGAGATCGGTTTTACCACTCACCGCCATCTTTCAGCCTGCGTGCACTGGACTGGTCGATCGAACTCTTGAGGTTAAAATGAATGATAAAAAAAAACAAAAAAAACAAACTGGTGTTAGTTATGCATTAACATACATAGTACACGGTATACAGTATGCGCTCTATACACACACAGTATATAATATAGCATATTATTAGCTATTATATATATAGCATACGTGCTCATATATGCACATGTATACTTCCAGACATGCACACAAGCATATATGCATATATTCAACTAAGTAGTTGCTGCATGGTTTCAAAGACAGTATATATATATATATATATATATATATATATTAGAACATTAGGTCTTTATATTTTCAGCACTGCACACACAGTTTCCACCAGAAGGACTCCGATCTCCCCACTCATGGACAATACGGCTCAACACACCGGGACCTCAGCTGCAGGGTGGAAAGACTGTGGCTACCCGGTGCGACCGAGAGTCACTGAACAACTGTGTGACGCGGGGCCATTCTCAAATCCACCTTCCACTCCGCCATTTGAGTGCCATCCTACCCGCACAAACTGAGACAGCAGCGCTAATATCGTCATACAACTTAAAGGTTAAAGGTCAAAAAAAAAAGAAAAGAAAAGAAAAGCCACCAAAGAAGCTTGGGAGTCAGTTTTATTTTTCCATACAACAGCAGAAGAGGAGCGGCAGCATTCAACTGCATGTCCTAAATGTTATTTTAATACCTTAAAGACATTCGCTGTCCTTCGGTGGTTACATTGATTGAGGACAAACCGTTCCGTCGCACTACAGTCAAATCATAATAACGCACGTGGGCTACGTCTGCACACGTGTAACTACTAGTCTACGCTAAACTAATCATGAATAGAACTGATACAGAGGGAAGTTCTCTCCCCCCCCCCCCCCCCCCGAGGGCCCCCAGGTCTCATGCTCTGTCGGGGCTGTTCCACTCTGAAGGAGTCTCTGGGGCTCACCTTCACCTTCACCTTCACCGTCTAAAGGACCACACCATCTCCACGGTGGCCGATTCATTCATCAACAACAAGCAGTTTGAGGCTTAATGCTGGTTTACAAAAACACACACGTCGTACAGAAGAGAAGGCAACAAATTAAAGTGCTTCAATGACTACTCTCCAGCCTGTCTGAGGGTCAGTCACAGCCGGGGGGGGGGGGGGGGGGGGGGCTGTGACTGAAAGGGGCCCAAAAAAAAGCTTAGTAGAACATTAGGTCTTTATTTTCCAATATTAAATTATTATTTACACTAGTAAAACTTGTGGTTTCGCTTTCTTTTCTTGTGTTTGGCAAAAAAGTAAACATCCATGGGGGGGGGGGGGGGGGAATAAAACACGAGCTTGCAAGATCTGTCTTGTTACAGATGTACAGACTTTTAGCTGACATTTAATCAATGCGGGCAAACGTTTAGCGAGCTTATTCATTATTCATAAGTCAGTCCCCCCCCCCCCCACACACACACACACACATTTTTAATGATATGAATTCAAACACTGTAATTATTTTCCCCACATAATGACCATTATATGGAACAAATATGATGCCGTGAGGGCCACTGTAGGTAAAAGCTTGCAGAGCTGGGGGTAATATTCCAAGAAGGGCTCGAGATTGAAGCCGTAAAACAAAACTTGTTTTTCTTGTAAAATCATTGACTTTAATCTCAGATAATTTCAGAGTTCCCCCCCATAAATGTATGACTATATAAATCTTGGAGAATATCCCCAATTTTTTAGATAGAAATTTACAACTTTAATTTCAGAATTCAGTTTCTTTTCCCTCAGAATATTACCCTGTTATTTTTTTACACAACAGCCCGTCATAAACAAATCATATGTTCATTTATTTTAAGAGGTTCACGTATATTTAAGGTTTTTTTTTTTTTAAAGTTATTCATTAATGTTAAGAGAATTTTCCTTATCGAGGACTGAACCAGCAACATCCACTGACCCTGAATTCTTTTTTTTTTTTTCCCCCGACAACTTTCTCCAAAGGTTGAGAACAAACGTTCACGCTCAAAATCACGAATCTGCAATACATCAGTATGATTCAAATAATGCACTTCTGTCACTGACCAACATTTTCTTCCCGCAACCTGCGGCGTCTCCAGTTTTGTTTTGAGTCCGTGTTTGCGAGCTCAAGTTCAGTGCCTCCGCTGTGACAGGTCTGGTGTAAGTTCGGTGCTACAGTATTACATTGACAAGTGCCAGGCAGGACGAGCTTTTATTTCTTTTATTGAAAGCCACCACATGGAGAATGTTTATGTGATTACAACACCTTCAACATGATTCTCACTGACGTTTCTCTTTTGTTGATTGAGGCTGCCCGCTGTGGGGCACACACACACACACACACACACACACACACACACACTGTAGAAGAAGAGAAGCTCTGTAGTGATGGGCTGAAGCTAGCGTATTAAAATGATTCTGTTGATACTTGATTGTAATGAGTTGTTTTCAGCGAAGTCATCTGGCGTCGCAGTGTCTTTTTTTTGTTTGTTTTGTTAGTACAATGGGGAGGAAGGAAAACCCAGTCTCTTATGGTTTCATGCTCTGGTGTTATTCAGTGTTCAGTACATTTCTACCACAGTGAAAAAAAAAAGAAGAAAAAAAAAGAAGCAATAAACCCTCTGATCATTCAGAATTCACAGAACTTTACGGACATTTCAGTGGCTCGGTTACTGCCAAACATACCGCAAACAGCAAATGACCATTTGGAGTAACTCATGTTGTAGGTGGTGGCCAGTGCTCGGGTTAAGTTTGCATGGTTTCTCATGAGGTGGTGGTTGACACGCCCAGCGGGTGCTTTACACCTGAACATTTAAGTCACTGGCATAAACCCCAGCCGGGGATCAACCCGGGGGGGGGGGGGGTGTCAAATGGACGTCCTTCTGGGTTCTCGTACAGGTTTCGCTCGTTGACGTGTACGGCTTTCACCCGTAAATGTGTTGGAAGCAGTGGGGGAACAGTAGGAGAGCTGAAGGCAGAGCTCTGCGATTGCTTTCTGGGGAAGGGGGGGAGCGCGGCCTCACTCCCCCTTGAAGTGAGGGCGCCTCTTCTCCTTGAATGCGGCCAAACCCTCCAATCGGTCTTTAGTCGGTATCACCTTCAAAACAGCACAAGTTGTGTCAGCACTAACAGTCTACCTCACGTCGACGCTCGCTGCCTCTTGTTCACCAGCGTCCTGCGGGGAGACTAAATACTGCAACACAATTTAACACCAGCACAAATGAATATAGAGAAATAGAGTTTCAACGAAACATTAGAACCTTCATTAAGGGCGGTTTGTGATTGTCACATGCTGCATTCACATCATGTCGTTTAGGCCGTGATTACGAGCAACTGAGTGGGAGAAAAAAAAACTGAAAACAATATTTTCCACGTGGTGAAAAGAACTACAGGGAGCGTCAGCAAACAAGCCTCCGTCGCTGGCGGTTACGTCTAAATTAAATCCGGCAGTAGGAAAACGGTACCGCTATGGAGCTTCTGACCACTGCGGGTCCCAGTTCGGTTTGTTTCTGACAACTGGATTGATTAAAGCGGGGGCGCCAGATGGGCATGAGATGGGCACGCCTCCTGTGCAGTCCGGCTGTTGTTCCACTGGTCGACAGGTGGCGGTAACGTGCCAACGGAGGCAGGGAAGAAGAAGAAGAAGAAGAAGAAGAAGAAGAAGAAGAAGAAGACGACTGCTAGCATGTAAACGTGCATGTAAATAACGCAGGTTTAAAACTCAGTATGTTTGGACCTCCAGGATGCACGTGAAGCTTCTGTTTGCGGTCAGAGTAATGTGAGGGTTTCCCTGCTCTTCCCACTCTGTCCAGTATTTTCTGAGGGCAGCACAAGTCTCGGCTGGGCTGACCTACTGGACTTCCAACCAGGGTAAATAACTGGACTGTTTAATCACTCACCTGGGCGTAGCACGCCTCTTCAATAGCCAGACCTGTAGATAAATCCACCTGAAACAGAACACATTGTATTTCTTAGTGAATGTTCACACTGCAGCTGAAAAATGTCCCCCTCATATGTGACTCAGTCCTTGCGCTTTCTAAGATCAGCGGCGAGACGACACGTGCAGCTGCGAAATAGCAAGCCAATCGAAAAAATTGGTTTGAAAGGAACTGTTTTCTTTTTTTTTTTTTGCTGCAGGAGCAGAAAAGCTCTGCGGTTGTGAGATCTGTAAGTTGACTTCACAGCAAAATCGCAGTTAGCTGGGGAAGTCACAATTTTGATTCTAAATTCAACACACACACACACACACACACAGGAGGAGGAGATTCGGGTCTCATCCAGATCCTATTCGAGACCCCCTTTCCCGTCCCGAACAACACCGTTCGATCTGGATGACCTTGAGGACTATATTGTTGAATGTTTCAAATCGACTCCGCACCACGAAGGACACGGAGATGCGGGCAATCCGATTCTATTCACAGCTCCCTGTCACGGGAAATCATGCTATGCTGAGGTCAGTGACGTTTTACTTTAAATCCGCAATAAACTCTCCGGACTTGACGCGAGGATAACGAGGAATTCCAGCAGCTACGCGAAAGCCAGGAATGAATATCCATACTGACTCCGGTAACGCCCTCGAAACACAGCTCGTTGCTGAAGAAAACGTGCTCCACACATGTGAAAGAACACTACGCATTAATATACCCAGACGGACGCGTGCACACACCCATACGTACAAAACCCAAAAACCCATTCAAACAACATATTCCCACATCCCGTCTGCAAAATGTGCTCGGTTTGGATCAGGACCTTGGACTTACCTCAATCCCCTGGTTGATCGCCAGTTTAGCCATCCTTATTGCAATTGGACCCTGTGGAGACAAAAAAATCCGAGAGGCACTGCCTTTTTAAAAGGTCACAAGGTCTGTGTGGTATAATTACTCTCGCGGGGTTCTCCCTCGGTGCACGATGTGACCCACAGGACTGCTCGTCAGTGATGTGGTCTTGTTACCTGAGGGTTGATCTCGCGGGCGAGCTCCAGAGCCCGCAGGTAGGCGGCGTCTCCACTCTTATTCTGCTCCACGGAATGACTGACGAGGGACAGGCGATGCGCCTCCGTTCCATCCACCACCCGGGCGGCAAAGATGAGCTCCTTGGCAAGAGAGACGCCAATGACCCTGGGGAGACGCTGCGTGCCGCCTGCACAGGGGAGACCAGAAGCCAGGTATGTAAACGCGGTCTCGACCAGAGACAAACGGAAGCAGATTTGCTGGTTGCCGTCAACTCTGCTTGTGTTGCAAACATTTCAACTTGAGATAATATACAGAGAGGGGAGCAGAAGCGAGAGGGGTCTGGGGCATCCTTGTGGTCTAGGGCAGGGGTTTCAACAGCCCATCGGTATACATGCTAAAAGACAAAGTTGTATTAGGGCCTCCCAACAGAGATCAAAGTAGTTACTGTAAAAATAGCCTAAAATGACGTATTACAGCAAACGACATATGACAAATGTTTTGTGGCCTGGTGCTGGTCCGCAGCCCGGGGGTTGAGAACCACTGGGGGTACGAGGTTATTTGACCGCTCTGCTCAGGACTACTACAGGTTTTTTGGAGGTTGTTCAGTATGTCTCGCAGAAAGTGCTCTTTCGGTTGTGAAGGAAAGTTGGTTCGTTTCCTGATGGACAGACGGCTTGCTTGTTGCTGAAGTAATCGCTAACTACTGCTAACTGTAGCTGCTAGTTAGCTGTGTAGCTAGCGGCCCTCTTAGCCAGCTGACTCAACCATCTGACTCTCGGAGCCCGGGGGCCTGAAAACCTCCTCCTCCCGGCGTTCCAAAGCTCCTGTGCTGGCGGTGTGAACACCAACAATCCCTCTGGTGCTCGGAGCTAACAGAGCTAACGGCAGCTACAGTCAGCAGCAGTTAGCGGTTACTTTATAAAGCTTTCTGTCCATCGGGAAACTCCGTAAATCACAGTGAGTTGAGGCAGAGCAGCCGGAGGACATCAGAGGGAAAACCTCTCCCTAGGCTTCAAGAAGCTGGCCAATCAGAAGAAAGTGGGCTGTTAGGGAGGCGGGCCTTAAAGAGACAGGAGCTCAAACGGCTTGTTTCAGACAGAGGGGGGAACTGAGCGGCTGCATGAAGGGCCAGTAGAAGATAAATAAGGACTTTATTCAACAGTGAATCATGCAAAGCTGCTCTAGTGGAGTCCTAGTATAAAACTATGGAGCTGGAAATGAGCATGATAGGTCCCCTTTAAATGATCTCTTTAACATGTAGACAACAAAAAAAAAATAAAAAATCCAGCCTTACCTGCTCCAGGGATAATCGCAAGTTTGGCCTCAACTAGTCCCATTTTCGCAGTATTGGCTAGAGAGATCAGTATAAAGAGCAGTATTACCACTTACACATAAATACTACAACTACTACCACTACTACTAGCACGGATGTATTGTAAGATAAATATTACATGAATCATCACTAGGTGTACATTCAGTACTCAATGACAGAGAAACACAACAGCTGCAGAAATGTTCGTAAATATTAAAGCCACTGGAAATTTGGCTTGAAATAGCAAACATGCACACATGATATAGCGTCTCATTACACATCCACAAAAGTCGGAGTGAGAATAAACGTTCAGAACTATTAGAAAACCTATTTCTGCTGTTTTTCGACCATTTCCCAAGACTGTGTAAGCGTGGCAAGTCACGTTTCGGTTGACGTCTCCCTGGCTCCATGACGCCCAACTAAAACCCAATATCAGGGAAGTTTACAAAAATGAAATGACTCTTTGTTTCTGTTGCTTTCTGCATCAATAATGCCATTTCTAGGCATAGAGAAGGCTTTTGAGGCTTTCGCAATCCAGAAATATATCAACCTAGTCGATTACACACTTAATTAGAATGTGTAAATGCATCAGGAAAATGAATGAAACAAGTTGTTACGCTGCCAAATGTAGCGACAAAGTGAACCAGTGTGAAGTTACACTGTCGAAGAGATGCTGGACCTCTACAGGCTTTATGGACAACCTACACAACTCGTTGTGTTTAAACAGCCTCACCACATTAACCTGTTTGCGTCTGCCGTTACTGACACTCTGCTGCTTTGCCCGACTGCTAATAAACATTAACAGTGTTTTTGCGCGTAGACCACTGAGTCCACTGAGTCTTACAGGCAATTCTGATGTCACAAGCGAGAGCCATTTCCAAGCCTCCGCCCAAGGCAGCCCCGTCAATTGCGGCGATCGTTGGTATCGGCAGGTTACCTGTAAAAGAAGAGGAAAAACATGGAGCCAATTGAGAGACAGAAAATGTACTCGCACGTACACATCAAACGAGTACAACCACAAATCAACTGCAGTGTCCGGCCTATGGCAGGATTTTAATTTTGAAAAGAAGGACCTAGAGATAACCATCGCAGTCAGCCAGAGACACTTCATGACCCTAACTCTCTTTATCAAAATATATATATATATTATTATTAAAATGATTAGTATTCAGAGTATATTCGCAGTGTTTACCCAGCTCTGTGATGAGCGCCCTCGCTTTGGACACAAATGGTCCCACTTCGCTCTGGTGCATCTTGGCCCTCTCCTTCAGGTCCGCACCTGCACACGGGGGCAAAGCGTTGGCGTCAAGAAAATGCTGCATCCCAAAGAGCACACCCCCAGCACTCAGAAATCCACTTATTGCAATAAACGAGGAGAGCGTACCTGCACAGAAAATCCCCGGAACCAAACTACATAAAATGACGCTGCGCACTTTGTTATTCTTCTTGAGATCCTCCACAGCCTCAAACATCTGGAAGACAAAACATTTTGTTGTTGTTTTTTTCCCCCCCCAAAAAAATGTAACTTTATATTACAGGACGGAGATCATAATAAACTGGAGCACCTTTCAAGACAAACTCAAGATCTTAGACCAATACATACCATATTGACCAGGTTTTTGCTTATGGCGTTCTTGGCTTTAGGCCGATTTATCCCGACGACGACGATACCTGAAAGACAGTGGCAGTGAAGGCGTCAACAAATAGATTCAAAAAATGATAAATAAAAGGTCTAATGATGCTTAATTACAAAAGCTCTGATCGGTCAGGGATAGGCCAGGTTTTAAATATTAATAGCTATTTACTCAAGACGCCCAATTCTCTTTTACAATAATTCATCTTTACAAGCTCAAAATAAAATATTCAATAATTAAACATTAGGGATATCAGCTTCGGTTAACTTTGCTTTCCACAGCCCGACACCCATTAACCGGTAACTTCACCGGTTCATTTACACACACACACACACACCTCTTTAAATACAAGAGGCGCTTTCCGTTTAGTCTGGCGCTCTGTTGACTCGACTCGGTAAAAGGTAAAAGGTCTTCGCCTTTTATTTGAATTTTCTGTTGGCTTTGCTGAAGTTCTTGGCTGCATTTTGACCAGGTCATCGCAGCAAAAGAGAATGTGCTCCCCCTGATGGGACTTTTTGTTTAGAGCTTTATTAAAAGTACACTTCGAAACAACAAAACAACATTTAGCATTTGAATTTGGCAAATGGCACATTATAACAAAACTGTCCCATTTAATGTGGACAAGGAGTGGATTTTTAAGGGCTTTATTAAAAGTGCACTTAGTCTAAACAGGAAAACAACATTTTATTTAGCATTTCAAATTTGGCAATTGGCACATTTGTAGCATGTAAACAAAACACTTTTGAATCCTATCCAACTTAAATGGAGTAGCTAGGCTACACTTAATCTTAACAACAAAACATTTCAATCTGAACGATTTGTGTTGAGGAAGGTCAACATGTCCACATGCTCTGGGGTGATTCCGGTCCGTAGTCCGTTGACCTCGAGACCGGCAGAGGAGAACACCCGCTCGGAGGGCGCCGGTGTCCCGGGGACGGCCGGACAGCGCCTTGCCGGGATGGGCGAGCCTCTCGGGTCTTCTCTCGTGTTCTTTCCACTAGTGAAGGGGATTGTTTTCAAGGGAGGGGGAGATTTCCCTCGAGTACCTTTCCGCCCTCATGCCGGGTTGTCGTAGTCGTCCCCTCCCAGTAGAAGCATCATGGCGCTCTGTCTCGCAGCAGCAGCAGCCAAGTGGATGCCAAGTCCACTGACCCTGCCAATTCCAAACAGCTGTTTTTTGTTTGGGTTTTTTTTGCGGTCACTCTCTCAGCAGGAGGAAGAAATTGCGGATGATCGTGGCGAGGGTCCACCATCGGCGCAGGGACGTCAGGCTTTCAGCGCCCACCTGTAAAATACATATATATAAGATTTTGCATGTAGTTTTATTTATATTTATAGGTAAATGTGCCTGCAAATGTTTCTTTCAATGACTTTCAATAACATATTGTTAACAACAGGCTAATGTCATATTACACAATATTACCTACAACATATAAAGGGTCATTTTTAATAAAGCTTAATAGGATAGCTTACAATAAATCAATAGGCTACCTGCATGCGGTTTCTGAGGGACTCCCGAAACCCTCCTGCTGTCGTCCTCTGGGCGGAAGGTGACGGGGTGGGTGTTGGAGATGGACGCGTCTTTTTTTTTTTTTTCCGGCTGACATCGCAGCGGCAGCACACTTCAGAGTTGCCAAGACAGGCAAGATCTCCGTCGTAATCTGCCAGCGGCCATCCTGAGGCTCCAGGGTCTATTTGTACATTTTATACATTTGACTTCGTTGCCTTTCTGGAGGAAATGGTTTCCGCAAATTAACCTTCAGACGGACATGCGTAACCGGTCAAAATGATTTGCGGTGGTTAACCGATTATAACTGATAACCGTTGACATCCCTAATTAAGATCAGTGTATATGATGGAATAGAGGCCACCAAATTTCAAAATGAAATTCTGCCCATCCATTATATATTTGTTAGAAATAGTATCACTGCTGATTTGCGATGGCGTGTTTTAAATTCCTTATTCTTATTCCACATCTTTATGTCGGTCGGGTCCAAACAGAGAGAGCGAGAGAGACGAGCAGACACACACTCGCACGAGACAGGCAGACAGACAGGCAGGCAGACAGACAGAGAGACAGATCAGCTCCACATGCGATTAGAAAAGAGCAGAATCGCTTGTTGAGCGCCGCCGAGAAATGCGCTTCCGGTGTGGACGGCCATGCTGCCGCTGGTGCTCGAATCGACGTATTATCGCGGCGTATCTCCGTCCAGTCTGAACCCGGCATAAAAGAGAAATAGGGCAGAGTACACTAGAAGGACATAATCATACGTATTTGAACATTTCCACTTGATACCATGAAATAATGTAAGGCAGGTAATTTAATAAATATCGGTGGACCCTGGGCTTGAACTACATTCATATTTCGTATTAGCAAAAAAACTTATATCTAGGGTGCCTGCGTGGAGGTAGGTTTAAGAGAAAATCTTTTATTGACAATTGTTCAGTTTAGGATAAGAGGTGTGTTTTGCCACTTAGCAGATGTGGGCGGTGGGGAGGAGTTTGCCTTCAGCGCTTTCTGCCAGAAAGCCTTTTCGAACACGTGGTTAATGGTCGCAGTCTGGCTAGGTTTGGGAAAAGATCACAGCTCGAGTTAAAAAAAAAGTCAAAAGGGACACAAACGGCGACCTTCTGGGTGAAAGTCCAGTGTTTGCAGGTGCAGAGCCGCCGAGGCGAAAAGGTGAAGCGGATTTGACTATAGGAGAAACATAACCCGACGTCAGGGCTCCGGAGCGCCCACACCGCCGCACAACCCTGCGTTACATATTGTCGCAACGCCGGATTTGGTCTGAATGCAGCCTTTGACCCGTCCATCCGCCACAACCTTTCTGGCAGAAAGCCCTGAATGCAACCTTCTCCCACGTCGCGTCAAAGGCGTGACGTCAACGCGTACCCTCTACTTTGAGGATGGGCGGGGACTCTCGTTTCGTTGGCAGCTGGATGGCGGACTGTGGCTTTACACCATTTCGCAGCCGAAAGCTAACGCGAGCTCCGTACCGGACGACGACGACAACAACAACAACAGTTTGCTGAAAACTTGCGTTTGGAACTCACCGGCGTCCTCTCCGTCCAGGTACCTGACGCGCAGGTCGTCCTTCGAGTCGGAGCTGTAGCGCCGTGTGACCGCTACTCCGTGGCCGCCCGGGCGAGGAGGAGGCGACACTTTGGCGGAGAGAGCGTACGGTCCGGAGCCGGCGGACACGGCCGCCGCCGCCGCCTGCACGCGGAAGGCATGCCACAGGGCTGTGCGTCCCAACAACACCGCCATGCTGAGGCTAGTAGCTGGGAAGCTGCAGTCAGTGGTGTTGACTTTCAACTTTGAACGCAGTCACGTTCCTCCTCTTCTTCTTCTTCGTCGTCGTTTTTCTTCTTCTTCTCTGATTTAATGGCCTATCGCAAACCAACGTGTATCGGCGCATACCGCCACCTACCGTACCGGAGCGTGTAGCGTCAGGGTTACAGCCTACTTCAGCTGACATAAAAGTACTGAAAAAAAAGGAAAGGGCCCTGAAACCCCTCTTACTGCATGAAATGTTTCTTTCTAAATTATAATTGTCATAATCTTAAATAAACCACTTCCCCACGTGAAAACGCTCACCTTCTCTGGGGTCTGATATTGGTGAAAAGGGCCCAATGTTTCTTTCCAATGTCCTGGCTAACACTCAAAATGTAATACTACTTTATAATACTACTTGTAGATACTTTTTTTTTTTCTATAGCCCACTATCAGATTTCATAGGTCAGATCACTGATCCACCATCAACCTGGATGTGCTGTCTAATCCTCAGGCCTCATGCCTCCCCGGCAGTTTGAAGTGATCGGGAAATAACTGAGGAGAGCTTCACACTTAAAACCGTAAACTTTAGACCCACACTTGTATGAGACTTGACTGAATATCAAAATGAGTATGGGCCAAAATGTCACAAGCGGCAGGCTTTCAATATAGAGTATCAATATCAGCATCCTCACTTCAGTTTTTTGGAAAAAAGCCACTCTGTCTTATTAAACTGTGGTTCTTTAGCACCTCAAACTTTTCTTGTAGAAATGATGCATGTGTAAAAAAAAAGACAAGAAAGAAAAACCATACACGATTCAGTGACGAGACATTTATTGTAAACAAAAACTCTATTACAACAAATGCTGGGAAAAGTGTTCGGATACAGGTAGCTGGACTTCAGGCTGCTGGGCAAATAAGAGATATCGCCGTCGAGATATTCCAATCCACGACAACGAGTGCGCACACACACACACACACACACACACACACAGTTCTTCTGGAGTGAGCTGCATTGTTTGATATTTCATATCACCTCTTTCTGAGAACGCAACATGTTTATTTCCTGTGAATTGCAAACATTTGAGGACGTGTCAGGATATATGGGTGGGAGCTTGAATTAAAACAAACAAAAACATAAAACAAAAATCCAGTTACGCTCGTGTCAGTTTCGGTCTCGGGTTTAACCGGAAGGTTCAAATGATCAAGACAAGAATCCACAAAAAAAATTAAATCAAATAAAAACAAAACAACAAAAGGGGAAGCGATGACTATTTGGCAAATAGTGAACCAGTGACTGTAGCTTGAAAGCCAAAATGTGGGACTTAAACTACAGCAGAGACAACGAGAGTGCGCGGTGTGGTGTGTCTTGAGAAGCGTTTTCAGCGGTCACTGACTGCACCATACAGAAGGATACAGTGATGAAGGTGGGCATTAACAGAGTCAACGTTCTGACAGTTTCCTGAAAAGAACTATCCAATTAGATGTTAATTATGGAGGACAGTAAGAATGTCCTTGAAAGAAAAGTTCAATTTAAACTCCAGCAAATAGAATTCATGAATTCATTTACTGCTGGAAACTTTATTCTCCATATACATGTTTCAGTTCATTTTAATTAAGTGGCTGGAAGTGTACCAATCAAACAATTATTTTTCCCATAATTAGTACCAAGTGACATAGTTCCACTCCAGGGAATGTCTTGGAGATGATTCAAAATGAAAGCACTAGCGAACGCTCCTCTAAAAGCAGGAAGTATGGACGCTGTAAACCTGTCCCCACACCAACACACACACACACACACGGATACAAAAATCACACTGCTATTAACAACTTGACGGATTTCGCTTTTAAGGCAAAGAGCTGCCCCGCCCCAGCCGACCGTGCAACGGCCGGGGGCCGGCCGTTTGGTAACTGGGGCCAGTTTTCCAGCTCCGCGAGAATCAAAGCAGAACAGTGTTCGGTGACAGCGAGTGTATACTGATAGGCAGATCACAGTGACAAGAGTTAATGACGCGTTTGGTAAAAAGAAAACAGAGCTTCACACATAACAGTGGCACATCACTGATTAACAATTTACTGTAAATTCTCAAATAGTGCCCGCAAATCCTTTATTTGGGCCACCTCTAGATAGAGAATTTCCTCTGCTTCAGAACTACAGCTGATCATGTTTCATCTGTTTTCTGATCGGCTCCTGTTTTATGCACGTTGCCTGTTGAACATGGACATTTCAGCACTAACTTGATCCATACTCTGCTGCTCATAATAGAAATAGTTTTCAATCAGCATTGACAGTGACTAAACAGTGGTTGGGGGGAAAAAAATGACAAATGAAAACAGTATCTGTGTCTCTGTTGTACTGATGGGATTAATGCTGTAGCATTGGACACTATGCTGAATTTACCATGTGAACTATTGCAGTACAGGTAACTCCACCCCTCCGCACTGTTTTTTTTATTTATTTATTTATTTATTTTTAAAGCAGCCTATATTTGTTCGTGATCTACCAGCTATTATTTGAAAATTTACAGTAATCGAAACACTGTTCAACCCTAATATCAACCACATAGTGCAACAGCAAATACAGTGGAAATGCAAAACATACAAAAAGGTCATTCAGAGGAACTGCCTCTTGCTGACGACTCATGATGATCAGCGGTGCTATTGGTTGACTCTATCACAGACTTCTGCTGTGCTGCGATCAGTTTTTTCAGAGAGGCCACTTTTGTGGACAGGTCGGCGAGGCCCTGTTTTAGATACAAGTCCTCGGCATCGGAGTGTGCATAGGACGGCTCTTTCACGGCCGCGGCAGTTTGGTTCGAGAAGGGGCTCCTCTGCTGCGTTTCTGCGCCGCTTTTATGCCACTGCTCCGACCGGTGGGCCCAGTCTTGCATGTTGGTGACCTGTAATGACAAAGGGCACGGGGAGGACTGGGTGTACTCTGAAGGGTCCCGAGTGGTCCGGTGGCACACTCCCTCTGACATGCTGATGGGAGAGGAGGACTTTCCAGAAGACTCGTATTCAGGGTCAATGGCCTCCACTTTGACTTGGATGGTTCTGGCTTTGATCCGCAGTTTATGGGGCAAAGCTGAAGAACTGGCATCTGGCACTTTGTGTGTGGAGACAATTACACTTCTTGGATCAGCTACAGACGGCATCAAACCTTTGGGGACCTGCTGCTCGTCCTCACCATCGGATGATTTGCTTACAGCACCGTCATCTGAGCTCCTGGGGGAGTTGCTGGATGATCTGGTGATATGCAGGAATGAAGCAGGCTGGGAGTAGACTCTCGACAGGGGACTGGCCATGTAGTTTGTATAGAGTTCATAGGGACTACTCCTCTCCTGTGCATAGCTGCCATTCTCTGCTGGTTCTTGTTTGACCTCTGCAGCCCTGCAGATACCAAAGCTACCCTGAGTTGCGTTACATGTCTCTGGCATGTGTGGTGAATGTTTGATGACCGATATGCAGCTGCTGCGCAGGTGAAGACTCTCCAAATCCCTACTGGAAGAACCCTGGCCAGCACTGGGCGGAACAAGCTCCTGGTAGAGGTCGACTGCGGTGGAGCTGGACAGCTTCTGGACTTCTTGAGCGTACGTTGCCGAGCTCACCAGGCCAAACTTCAGTTTCAGTGACAGCAGCTCGGCCTTGAGGGAGGCGTTTTCCTCTCCGAGGGCCATCAGCTTGTTCTCAAGCACCATATCGTTTATGCGCCGCTTCTCCCTGGAGCGTTTGGCCGCCTCGTTGTTTTTGCGCCGCCTCTCCCAGTAAAGATTGTCCTTCTTCTCCTCTGGGATGAACTCCCTTTTCCTGCGACAGGTGCCTTTACCCTTGAACGGGATTGCAGAGATTTTGTGGCCCACCAGGTCTCTGTTGGCCCCCTGTAAAGCCACAGCCAGGACCAAGGCATCCTCTCCACTGTATGACTCACTGGAGGCCACTTCTTGCTTGATTGATTGCATATTATCACCGCTGGCTACTGTCAACAAGCTCAGAGGTCTAACTGTACACCATAATGCGTGTGTGCATATAGTAACTGCCACATTGGATGAATCCACTCAAGTTGAGGAAACCTGCGGAATAACAGACAATGAGGGGTGTTTTAGATGACGGTGTCAAGTTAAAACAAAGCATCAAGTTCAAGTTAATGATATTTCAAAAGTGATGTATTTCCACTGAAGGGAGGCGCGTCTCCCTCTCCACAATCCGACACACCGATTAAAGACACGTTTGTGATGTAACGAGTCGATGTGGATGTTTTATATTGATTCAGTAGGATTTGATATTTTCTACTTGTACTGTAATTCAGGTGCTTTGCTTTTGAGTAACTTGATTTAAAAAAAAAAAAAAGGAAACATCAATATTTCCTCAATTTTCATTTCAGTTAAAAGAATCTGAAATGCTGCAGAAAAGCGCTGACTGGGAATGTTTATCTCGGTTTCCAGGGCAGTGTCCTCCATCTAAAGTTTGTTCCCACATAGCACGTAAACAAAGCACCTTAAAGCTCCAGCAACTGCCTTCGGCCGAGGGGAGTCAGGGGCCGGTGTGCTTTGAAAGTGTAGACAGCCGCAGGGGCTGGCATTAGCTGGCTCAGGCGGCGCTGACAGAAGGAGCAGTCAGCCCGGCACTTCCTTTTTCAGGAAGTGAGCGGCTCGAAGCAAGTACATGGCAGGGGAAAACCGTTGTGTCGCGATTTACGTTGTCTGTCTCATGATTATTGTTGTCACAACTGTCCCGATTATCTCGCAATACCCTTGTTAGCTTATCGGTTGAGAGGGAACAAAGGACTACAAACAGCTGGCCCGGCAGACGCTCAGAACGCAGAAACCTCAGGCCTGCATTACACACACACACACACACACACTCCCACATAACTCAATGTCAATTGTGACTGCTGCAGGAAGACGTCCGTTCATAGAAATAAACAAAGTGTGGTGAACTGTCCCCAACGTGTCCTCACTTCGCACCTGGCGTGTGTCTATATTTAGGAAGGAAATAGTTTAGATTGATTGGGTCAAGTGGACCCCCATCATGTGCCGAAAGCGAGGGGTCATGATGCCCTCTTAATGTTAACAGTGTAAGAAAATATATACACACACATGCATTTCATGAATTTCTGTGAAGAAGACAACTGCATTTAAGGGTTACTTTAGAAGTTTACATCTTTATTTATGTATTATAAAGCAAGGAAATGTGAAATTAAAAAGAGAATCATAATACGGACATAAGAATTGTGTTCCTGAAAATATAACAGGATAAAATCGTCTGTTACATTGTAATATCCACAGGAAATAGTCTGTTGAGAATTTTATACCAATTAATAGTTTTACACAAACTTCCTGCATGTATTAAGTTACAGTTTAGGTTCATGGTGCAGTTAATTGCTCTGTGCAGTTATTTTTTTTTTTTAATGCAATGAATATAATGAAATATACGTAAAAGATATTTCAAAAGTAGTATTCTACTTTTTCCCCTTTGTTGTAATTGTATGTGGGTGGGGGCGGTGGGGGGGTAAACAGACGAATGTATAGCCTGGTAACTTTCCAATGGAATGAACTTGTGGCTTAATGACATTTAATGTGATCCCAATTCAAGTTATGTGCTAGTCTACGAGGAAACTTGCAATTCGGTGCAGCGGACCGAGTTCGATTCCGACCCAGGTCTCTCAAGTCTCTACCTCCCACCTTTCCCGTCTCTCTCTCTCTCTGCCACTATCTGTTAACCCCCCCCCCCCCTCCCCTCCACCTTAATAAAAAAAAGTAGAAATACCAGCCTGAGATCACCGGGGACAGACACATATTCTCAGGTCTTGCACTGCACAGCACGGCACGGCACGGCACGGCTGGGGCTGTGCGGGATGATCTGGTCCGATCCGATGCGATCGCTCCCTTTTGTCTGTCTAACGTGAACGAGGCAACGCATGACATCAAGTCTAAATCTGGATCACACGTGATGGACGGGAGGGATCGGCCCGGACCGCTGCGGCGGCCCGTCAAAACGTCGTATTGCCCCAGATTCCTTCATTGTGTGCATATTACACAATAAACGCCCCCCGCCCCCCCCCCCCCCCCGCCTCTCTCTCTCTCTCTCCTCTTCTTCTTCTTCTTCTTCTCCCCTGGGCCTACGGCTGCAGACATTATACAATATTTGCCAGTGTTGTAACAACAACACGGGCCTATGTGTGTGTGTGTGTGTGTGTGTGTGTGTGTGTGTGTGTGTGTGACAGGCTGTGGCCACGGAGACAATGTGGGCATTCAACTCTTGTTACATGACATCACGGCTCGCTTACTCATGACACCGGCAGTCGAAGCGCGGTTGTCCATCTACGCCCTTAAAAAGTCGGCTGTTATAAAAACTGTACTAAAAACAAAAGTACAGTACGGAGCGCGTTGCTTGGATTCATAACTTACTTGACTCATTACGGCCGCCACACACACACACACACACACACACACACACCGTCCGTCTGGTAACGTGACTGCCAGCCAACATCTAATTCTGGGTTACAACACTCTGTCGCAACCCACCAACCCCTCCAGCTGGTAGGCCTAAGCAACGTTTATCCGAACAACATTCAATACGCGTCTCTTGAGCCGGCCATTACGCTGCTTTTATCGGCGCTAATTGCTAGCAGCCAGCCGAGGTGACACACACACACACACACACACACACACACGAACGTCACCTCTGTTGCAACCTTTAACGCGGCTCCTAACGCGGCTGTTAAAACGGGTTTAGCAAACATGGAGGTTGGCCACACGACGCGGGAATGTAAAAAGCTAGCTAGCCGAGCGCCGCTGTGATTCGGCGGCGTAAACGCAACACCGTCCGAAACCTCTGTAGCACCAGGAGCGAGAGGAAGGTTGGCTCAGCGTCAACCTCAAAACAACACCGTACCTTGCTTCTTTTTTTTCTTTTTTTCCGCCGCCTGGTTGAAGGAGGGTTCGGTCCGGGTTTTTCCTCCGCGTGTCAAGCACAGGGGAGAAGTTTAGACTTCGCAGCAGCTCACAGGGGGGGGGGGACAACTCCGTCGATAAGATCCTACAAGTTACGAAGTGCCTAGCTTTTTCCTCTCAAGGTGGCTACTGACTCAGGGATGTGTGTTAGTAGGTCAGTGGTTAAGTGTATTGGCAGCACGGGATTAAATGGCAGTCGCCGCAGCCAATCGGAACGCAGAACTTTTGCAGCTTTAGCCAATGACTGTGGGTTCAGCAGAGAGCTCCAATCTCAAACGTGTGTCGTCATCCACAATGCGTGTGGGGCATTCGTTTCAACGGGGCTCCCTAAAAACTTGGTATTTCACCCCGGGGTGGGGTGTGGGTGTGTGTTGGTGGGGGGGGGGGGGGCGTGCGTCACACAGAGTGTTCAAATGACAAATTGACCACCATAACGTTATACTGGAAAACATGTACAACTAAATACATTGTCATTTAAATGGAGTAAATTATGTCCAACACCCCCCCCCACACACACACACACACACACACCCACAAAAAAACAACAACAACTGGTACCCAGATGGGAGGTCTGCAGTATCTTGCATCAGTAGATGCCCAGCCCACACAGGCTCACAGGGCAGGAGGTGTGGCTGGTCTGACCTATGCTGCTCAGCCAGCTTCTGTTGATGATTCAATATGTAAATAACAAACTAAACCTAAACTATACGAGTGTTATGTAGTAATGTAGTCAAAAATCATTCTGCTTTGTAACTATAGTATTTAAAAAAAAATAAAATCCCCCTTAAACTCTCCAGTTTTCATCAACAGGCTCTGTTGGCATGGCCGCCGATCCACAAGCACCATCTCTCTCTCTCTCCAACAACTGTAATATTATGCATAAGAACGAGTCAATATGTTATGATGAATGGTTTAACAGTGGTATTATGGCCTAGGAGTGAGTCAGCTGTTTAATGAAGCAGGGCTGCTGTGCAACTACTCAGAATCTCCATTCGGTAAAGCCTCTTTTGTTTTTTTTTCTTTAATAGAGGTGTGAACTCTAGAATGTATTTTTATTGGAGTCATTTTGTCAGTAACATTGACTGGAAAGGAAGGTTGGCCCCTTGCCACCAAATTTCCCTCTAACAAATAAGGCAAAACACACTTCATTGAGGTTGGTTCACGGATTCAATCAAACCAAGGTTACAGAGTTAAAGAGCGACAGTGAGAGGGGCTGTTTTACTCCTTCCACACGCACAAACGCACGTTTTTATACAGATGTTTGGTGCTGGAAGACGCATTCACGCCCGTCATTTAATTAGGATCAGCAATGCCACAGTGTGAATGACTTCACTGCAAGAAAAAAAAAAAAAAAGCCCTACATTCAGGTAAAAGTGCATTTTTTTTTATCAACAAAATATATCCAATTTACATTGGATAAAGTGAGGCAATATGATAAATATAAAACAAGTGCAAGTGGGAAAAACACAGCAGATGTTTCACAGCAGAAAAAGAAAATCATAACAAAGACATAACTTCACTTAGAGCCACTGCAATATACTCACTGCGATATACAGTGCATCATGACATTCAAATGTACTTTTTTTTGTTCTTGAGTGCAACCCTCACGGAACGATACCTGTCTCATACTACTTAATACCTCTAGGGGTCGCTGTCGTACAGCTGGTGTAAATTTGAAAGGGGCTAGTACCTGAAGGTCCAGAGTTAAGATGGCTGCTGCATACCAGAGTCTCTGCCCACATGTGTGTGTGTGTGTGTGTGTCTGAGAAGCTCAAAGGCTGCTTGAATGTCAGCACCGTTTGTGAAGCCACTCTCGATCTGGTGGAATCAATACAAAACAAAAGCAAGTAATCATTATATGAGCCCATGTAGGAGAATTAACATGGGACTTAACCCTCTTAACCATGACGTTCCCCTCAAATTTGTCCTAAAGCAGCGTAAAATGTAGGAAAACCAAACCAAACAACAACAACAACAAATAAGGAACCAAGGAACAAAAAAAAAACGTCAACCTTCAAACTCATAAGATGCCATGTTTTGTTTTGTTTTTGCCATTAAATGGAGATACCCTAGATGTTGTGCATCAATTGTACACATCTCCCCAAAACTCTGCCTGATGTATGAAGTAGTAGTTTGGCAAATTTAGGATCTCAGCAACAGAACATTATGTGTGTTAACCACCACCGCATTACATGTGGTTGTAACAATGGTCCAGCTGGTAGGTGCAGCAGGTTTGAGGATGTGTCTTTGGTAATACTTTGGTTGATCGACATTGTGTGGGGGCCGTGTGCCGTTAGGAACTGAGCCCCATGATCAGCTGTGCAATGGTACGAGCTGGGCTCACTGTCTTAAGCTGTCTGCAAAATGTTATCACTCACTTCCTGATTAAAATTGGAAACTGGCCTAGCTCAGCTCCGCTGTTTGTTGTTATGTGGGCTCAGAGGATGTTCTTAGAGGACGCAATGTGCAGGGTTTCGATGAAGTGCGTTGTTTATCCCATTTCTCGGGGGGTGGGGGGTCATTTTGGCCTGTGTGTCACATACTTCTCAACTTCCCCTTTGATCAAGCAAAAGTGAACCATAGTGTCCCGTTAGTGTGCACCATAGAGGCTATCTTGATTTTAATAAGACACAGAGCAAAGAGAGCGGGGGGGGGGGGGCACTGTAATGTAATGTCAGAATCAGAATCAGAAACTGTTTATTGCCAAGTAACATACATTACAAGGAATTTGCTGTGGTCTGAAGGTGCTATTGTTTTGATAACAAATAAGTAGAATATAAAAGCTAAAATAAGAATAAGAATAAAAATAAAAATAACATAAGATAAATACAACAGTGCAGTGACCAGAATAATGTGCTAATGTGCTAAATTAACCAACTGATGTATGCATATCTGGCTACAGAGGTTTTCTGGTTGTGGCTGAGCATTAAAATGGCGCTAACTATACCTTGCTAACTTGGTACTTCAGTGTTTAAATGATGATATAAACAGCTGATACACCAGTATAAGCTACATTACCGAGTTTGTCCAGCAGAGAGCACTGGTAAGTTCATTTTTACACTGTATAATGTGCCACTCACTACATACCTTGGTCCCAGTTGTTTATAACCACATTTTTATGTTTTATGCTTTTATGTTAAAAAAACAAAAACAAATATCAATTATGTCATTATGGTCTTCCTCAGCAAAGTTGTACTTTAGTATGGACCATCAGTTACTTGATTTTAATGGGGGTCACCCATCAATGTGGCTAACTTGTATGTGGGACAGGAAGAGGACACTGGCTTTCTTAGGCACCGTGTGCAGGCTGATGGGAGCACAAGGACCACTTACGACATCAGAGATCAGAGGTGAGGACCATCCTATGCAGAGCACAACTCTTATCAGCGAGGAGGAGGAGGATGGAGAGAGGGAGGTGCAGACTCGTGGTGGCACTCGAGGCCAACAGGGGAACGGCCATTCACACCCGACTCCAAAGTCCATGTTCAAAGAGGGACAGAGGTTGAAAGGTCCATAAACAAAGTAGGTGGAGTTAAGTATATTCTCTCAAACCCCGTGTTCTTGTTGTCAAATAGATACTTTCAGCAGGATCTAGCATCCATCACATGCTTACCTGTTGTTTTGACGTTTAATTCAATTGTAAATTTGATTATAAAAGGGAAATATAACTCCAACAAACATATCTAGATATCTAAAGCATTTGTAAATGAGAACGTGAACCCCGACGGAAAGGTACAGTATGTGATCTCTTAAGATTCTTTTATTAGTATCAGCAATAAATGTATTATTCACTACAAAGTACATCTTTTTGGCCTAATGTAACTGTGCAGTGCACCATACAATAAACTCTTGCAATGTTGAATGACAGATGATGACGAAACATAATCAAGTGATAACACATGGCTCCCTTCTCTTACCAAGGAGGGAAACACCGTTTTATTCATACGACTTTATGTGGACATTATATGGTAAGCAAAAAAAAAGAAACGGCTTAAACAAAGCAAACGTGTGGTGGAGAGGACACTGTATTAACACCAGGCGTAGCAATTTTCACCTATACAGAAAAACTATAAACAAATAAAATGTTCAAACCAAAGTACATAAATTATAAACCTGTACAACTTGGTTATCAAAGTTGATGTTAAAGGTATCAGCCTCGTGGGAAATAAGTCACATGAATGAATGAAACCTTTGTCAATTGCCTAACGACCAAAAATTCTTCTTTGTTCTCATTTTTTGTTTTGTTCGACGGAAAGTTCCAAAATACATCTCAGTGAGTATAATTATTAACAAAGTTACCCATAGACTGTTTCTTTCATACTCCTACAACATTTCTATTCATTATACATTCTATTGTTCTATGATTGTTGTTTTCACAAACCATAATAAACTCAAAGACAACATTAGATTGTCATTTAGGGGGTGCAGAGCTCGTCCACCACGACAGGATCCTGGGTTCAGTTCTGGTAGCAATACTTCTGGCTTGGTTGTGCATTCCAATAAACACAAACTGACATTGTGAAAGGGTTGGAAGAGGGTGAGGGATCATCTCACCTTTGGCCGAACTAGCCATTCCTACTGGTATGCCAGGTCTGTATAGAGGGGTGTAGTATCCGAGGTGGGAGGGTGGATGTTGGGGGCATGAATCCAACCCTTATGGCCTTCCAGTGAATGGCCTTGCTGGCAAGTGAAAAGAAGTGGCTCATGGAACCACGTGCATCAGAGATGGCGAAGCTTCTGTCAAGGCAAGACCTCCAAAGTACTTGTGGATAGGATAATGTTTTGTGTTGCACAACATCGGCAAGACCACAGACTCTTCTGGATGGCAACATTATAAAAAGCAAGGTCTATAGAGGATTGCACAAGTCATTTTGCTTAATCACTGACACAGGAGTTTGAAAGGTGCAAACATGAGACACACTGACATTCGAATGCGTCAATCCTGTCTAAGAAACTCATGAAAAAACATTCAGTGACTGTTCCATGTGTTTGCTCACTTCACTTGATGCTGCTTATTGAATTTTTTGGCAAGCACAGCTCACAGAATATCTCTTATTCAGATATATCTCTTTGAACAGCACCACACTTATGTGTCTGACAAGTGGACCACCAATTCGTCAGTCTGTGGAGGGTCACTGTCACCTAGCAATTCTGTTTCAGGCACTGACAAGTCCTCGTTTTGGTCTTGCTCTTCGTGGGACGCCCTTACAGCCAAGTCCCCGTCATTGGTCCTGGAGTCCTCATTTAGCAAAGCTGCTCGTTCTGTGACAGAAGTGTTGGAGGGGGCAGTGGTGACATAGCCTGTAGATGTGGATCCACTGCCACTATGGTGAGAACCAGCTTTAGAAACCATCTGTGGTGGGTGGTGCATCTGCTGGTGCGGCATGGGCATGGGTATTTGCATGGGGTAAAAGTTCTGCATGTATGGGTAAGCTGGCATGGGGTGGTATCCATTGACAGGGATGTAGAGCTGGGGGGGCACCATTTGCCGATGCATTTGACCCTTCATGGGCATGAACTGGGGTTGATGGAATGGCAAGCTCTTTTTAGGGCTGGTGTAGCGCGATGCACTCCCTGTGCTCATGCAGATGTTGCTAACAGGGCTGGTGCTGAGAGAGCTGGTGTGGGTCGTGTTGCTGGTGCCAGAAGTCTGAGCAGAGCTGTTATAGTTGGACAGGCTCTCCCAGGAGCGCAGGCGCGTGTGGATGTCCTTGAAGCGAGGCCTTCTTGCTGGGAATTCACTCCAACACTCCAGCATAAGGGTGTAAATCCAGGAGGGGCAGTCATCTGGACAAGGCAGTAGCTGGTGGCTGCGCACCATCTCGATCACATCCTGGTTGGAGTAGCCACAATACGGCTGCAGACCGTAACTGAAAGTCTCCCACAGCAAGACACCATAGGACCAGATGTCAGAGTCGGTGGAGAACTTGCCATACATAATAGCTTCTGGGGACATCCAACGAATGGGGAAAGGGCTTGTGCCCATGAGATTGTAGTAATCAGCAGAGTAGACGTCTCTGAACAGGCCCAGATCCAGGATCTTAATGCTGAGTTTGTCAAAGACCAGAATGTTCCGGGCGGCAAGGTCTTTATGGACTACTTGCTGGCTGGAAAGGTACTCCATTCCGGCAGCAATCTGGGTGATAACATGAAGGAAATCAGCCTGCTCCAGTGTGGATTTGACTGTCTTGTCATCATCTGAGCTGCCAACATCTGAGTTGGGGGAGCGCATCACCAGATACTCGTGAAGGTCACCCAGGCTGGAGTAGGTGAATACCATGCTCATTGGCTGCTCTTTGGTGACCACACCCAGCAAACAAACAATACTTTGGTGCTGCAGGTGAAAGCGGAGCATGGCTTCGTGGCGAAATTCCTCACAGAGAGTGGCATCAACTTTGTCCTTTAATGTCTTAATGGCCACCACCTGAGTCTGCTCACCAGGTGCGGTGCCATACAGGTGGCCCTTGTAAACCTTGCCAAACCGATCCTCGCCAAGCTCCTCCATGAACCGTACTGCCGACATGTTAATCTCCCGCAGCTTGGCCTGCAAAAGCCAATAAATACAAATACATGTCATCAAAGTGTATGGCCAAGAATAAAACCTAATGTAATACTTCAGCACTGGGATTCAACAGATGTACGGAGGCCACTTTCTTTTTTTGTTACTAGGTGTTTAGACCAAAACCAGCACTGGTGCTGTGCTGCTTTAGGTACAGGTTAGATGATGAAATAAGATCCAGGGATTTGAGTTTGAGTGATAGATCCATGAGTTTTAAGGCCTATCAGACAGCAAAACACTACACAGTCCAGGAGGTGATGTGTGATACGTGCACCGTAGCGTTTTCTGAAGTGGAGCTCTGGCCAGGCACTAACTGAGCACTGCAGTGCTGATGGGCAGTGCTAATGTCAGACGCCATACACTGAATACCCCTTCATCAATGAGCCTCTGTACTGTCTGTGTGTGTGTGTGTGTGTGTGTGTGTGTGTGTGTGTCACCTGGTGTTTTTGCTGATTGAGGTGAGACAGCTCCATGTCCTGGCTAGGTGAACTGCTGAGCTGGCAGCGAGGTGGCGTGTCAGTCGATTCCTTTTGCTTGTTGCGACACATGCAAACCAGAAAGAAGAGGCAAGCGATGACCAATGGGATGGCAATAGCAGGGATTAGAATAAACAGGATCTCCTTCCTGGGGTTCTCTGGCGGCTCTGGGGACAGTAACACAATAGAGACAGTGGCAAGTTAAGATCTCAACATACATGCAACACTGACTTAATGCTCTGCAATGTTCTTCGACTGAGGTTTTAGTGGGACATCAGTTTACTCTAAACAGTCAACTGATGATAACGTCACCATGGATAATCCACATTAAGCGCCACATCCACCCTCATGGCGCAAGAATACGGTTCTAATCAGTTAACGCTGGTGAGGACTTGGGACTTAGTTTCCACACTTCAGAAGCTGTGAAGGTTATTTGTCATTATAGATATACACTATAACTGACAATGAGCTGACAGGCAGATACAGTATAAGAAAGTACAAAGATGCCCTGGGGAGCTGAAACAGTTTACAGTAGTAATGCATTTCTACAAAAGTCATATAGTAGGGCAAAACATCAGCCCTGTTTGTTATGAGCCCTGCTTGTTGACAGAGTAAGTGCGAGCTATACAACGCTATGCAAACTGGAACCGTATGTTAGGACATTCCTGACTTTCTCACCCAGTAACAACGATCGATTCCGTCGAAAAACGCCTCAAATACAACCAGTAAAGGGTTAACTAACGTAGGCGGGGCCGACCTGTAGCTGTGTGACTGCAGTAACAACTGGACTGCTTTAATTCAGGGATGGCGGGGGTCTCCCCTTCTCTAAATACCTTCAATTCTGTTTATCTGACAGGTCTGACTTAACGTAGAAAATGACTGTTCAACCAAATCTATGTTCAACAACCAAAGTTATGTCCACCTTTAGTTCAGTCAAAAGCTCTGAATAGCCTACTATGATGGACTATGATTGCATGCTCAAACAAAATGACTGCACCGTGCTACAACCACAGATGAACGATTACTCTACAACCACGCACAGGGTCGACTATTCTGTAAAACCCCTACTATACATATATATATATATATATATATATATATAGCTTCTGTAGGGGGGGGTTTATGAACTCCAGAAGCTGAGTTTCTGTTGACCTTCAAAATGTCCCTGGACATCTTTCAGCAGTGGCCGGTGATACCTCTGTCTGCAGTTTGACTGGGCGTGTGACCTGTCAAAAAATGTAGCGGCACGATTTACCTTTACGACCACCTGTCAGCTCCACATGTGACGGAAAGTTCTGTCAAATTATCAATAATGATTGACCTCTGTGACAACATCTCGAGCTCATCAGCTCAGTAACCTGTATACTCGTGTATGAAACACAAGCCAGAGAAACTTTCTGCGGGGGAAGGTATACAGCCCACTGCTAGGCACAGAGCAGAACACTACAGTGTCATCAACATAAAGCAGAATTCCATGTTAAAGATCAGCCATACAGCATACATTATGCATGGTTACTCAGCTTTCCTCATTGATGGCACTAACATGTGAATGTGCATAGTGACGCCTAGTGGCAGGACAGGGAACATTACAAGCAGATGCAGATGTGGAGATTATTGTTATTGATATTGAAACTGAATGGGGTAAGCATTATCACGATAAAGGCATAGTTTACCGAACTATTCAGCGACAAACATCAATAGCCAAAAATCGCTGTGACTTCCTTCCCGACACCCTATTCGACAAGAGCGGATCAACCCGGTCAGCTGTTTGCGTGTTGAAATCTCTTAAGACGTTATTTGTGCATGTTTTAGGCCAGATTGCTGCCATGACTTTTAGATAAAAGTGACTCAGATGCTTATTTAGACACGAGACTCACATGTAAAATTGCCATCTCATTTACATGAGAGATTCATGTCTGAAAGGGTCTTAATTGTTACCACAAAATGACACTGTAGTGTCGGCGTATGGCGCTAAAATGAGAATGGCCATTGGCATACGCCAGTGGAGGGTGGTTAAAAAAAAGAGGGTAGTATTGTCTAATACCACACCAATCTAGATAATTTCTTTTATTCACACTAGCCCCAATACTGCCGTATAGAATAGTCGGCTTTGCATTTTTTACACTTAACCGAACAACGCCGGCATAGTGCTGCCCCAGTGGGTGATGTTAGATGGCATGCTGACGTTCCAGAAGCAATTACATTCACAAACATCATGGCTTTAAGAATTTTGCATTAGACCAATGGGATACAAAAAGACAGACAAGACATTGAAGTAATAATAAGAAAATAAAAACACGCTTTGAGACGTTCAAAATGGACGCGTTAACAGGATAGTTTCTGTTGTCTTAAGACGTACATATTAGACATGTTAAAGCGGACGGCGAACTAAACGTAAAGGTCCAATCCGCGTTCGATAATTGTGCTCTGTTGCTACCTCGGCTGCTGGCTTAAAGGCAAAACAACAACGCCTCCCCATTCCATGTTCGTATGTTTTATACAGACGACAAGGCGGAACAACATTCCCGCCTTGAGCAGGCTGTATAAAAGGGGCTGGCATTTCACAAAACAAATTTAAACCTTTCTCAAAACGTTCATTATCTTCGAATAAACCTTGAAAATGTTAACAATCCAAGTAAGTATTAAGAGCGTAACTACTGCATTGTGGTACTTACGACAGGGCTGGATGTCACACAGGTCCATCCTGACCTGAGGGTCCAGGGTGAAGCACCAGGGTGCCTGCATCTGGCCTCCCGGGTTGCGACAGAAGTTGTGACTTCCCCAGAGCTCGGGGTACTCCTGGGACAGGTGGTGACTGTGGGGGTACTGGGCGCTCCACGGCTGGCAGTGATGTCCGGATTTAGTGACGCTGACGGTGCCCCTGTAGTCAGCCCCACTTCCGTTGTAGCAGCTGTGGTCTGTGGGGGAGTCTGTAAAACAGGCAGGGGCTCAGTATGGACGCTCCCTCACACTGTAAGAGAGGCGGCTTACGTGTTGTTTACAAAATGACTGCGTATTCAGAACTTGTGTTGTTGTAATGTTATTCATATTCAGTTCATTATTTGACACACTGTGTCAACCGGTGAGGGTGCTGGCAGGTGTATGTTTGAACTTTTGGACAGAGACAGGCTGGCTGCTTCCCCCTGCTTCCAGTATTTATGCTAAGCTAGGCTAACCACCAAGTCCTGACTCCGAGAGACTGACATCTATTGGAACATCTGTATTTGATATTTGATAATTCATTACAAGCCTTGAACAACCTCAGCTTAAGTGTGTCCAGGCCCGATATACATATGATATATGTTAAGATAAGCTACAGCGACAGCCCATCTAAAGGACTGAATTGAATGGATAAATGACAGTTTCAGTAAATTGTAACGTGTGCGAGCTGCAGCATCCACCTACATGGACCCAGTTTTTGCGGTGGCACCCCTATCCTCATACAGGAGGCAGCATCGGGCGTGCCCGGCCGTGGCAGCAGGTGGCAGCTGGGGAGCTCCAGCTGCATGAGGATCATGGGATTGGATCGGGCGATGGTGTACTCCGCGTGGCACAGGTCATTCTCCAGGGCCTCGCACTCGTCGCGACAGAGCTGACGCCGCCGGGGGCCCCGGGAGCCCTCGTCACACAGAGGGAAGACGTAGTAGCAGAAGGACGGGATGGCGAACCTGGAGCACTGATCCGACAGGTGGGTGGAGGTGCCAATCATAGTGAAGGCAGCTGGGGGGGAGGGGGACACGTTTGAAAGACATGTTTGAACTGTTTCCCACATGTTTATGCAATCTCAGATATCTTTTGTAGTTAGAATTATACCCAGTCGTTTTACTGATAATAGTGCAATATTCCAACTAAGAGAGCCGGTGGATTTTCTTACCTGTGATGCGGTTTTCACTCTCCCCCTGCATCTGCAGCGACTCAACGTAAATGCTCTGGTTGCCGATGAAGCGAGCGCAGGCGATGCCTCGGTATGGCTGGCAGAAACCCTTTTCACGCGAGCTGAAAAGGAGAAACAAACAGCGCTTTAGGTTAACGGATGCAGAGATAGAGAAGTGACAAAACAAATAAATTAAGCCACTTAATTAATACCTGGATGAAGTTACATATTTACAGAAGTCACGTACAACTACTAGCATAGCTCTCCTGATATATTGACCCGGGATAATATATAACGAGCTAAGAAAATGCCCCAGATTGGCTTCAGATCATTCAGATTCGAATGACTGTAGTTATCACACTACATAGGAAACATGCTGTCAGGAAACAATGAACACTACAGAGATGCAAAGTGCACAAAAAAAGAAACTGCTCATGCTACAGAGAGGAGATGATACTAATACCGTTCATGATTATCATGAGTACTCGACTTGAACGCTCATTTCCAGAGCACCACATACCTTGAAAATACTCTAAATGGTAAATCTCATCATTTGCAGCGGCAGCTCAAATGTCAGCATATCATTTTCCTGTCATGTGTACAGACTAGCCCTTCCGGCTCGGCCACCGGAAGACGCCCATGCGTTTTGGAGGAGGCATTGTGTGATGGGGGAGCAGCTTTCACTTAGAACGAACAAGCCCCCATATTTGGATTTCTCATCCATTGTTTGAAACATCCATGTCTGCAACTCGTCTACTCCGCCTTTACATACACAGTGGATCAGTCATTCCTGGAAAGCATTAAATCATATCATCATTTCTCATTGTGGGGGACTTAAAACCATTATGTCATGGAAAAGTCATTACCGAGCTGCCCTCTGGCATTCCTTCTGTGAAGAAGTGATGGGCTTACTGTAAAGCTCTGCATTTACTCCTGTAAACTGTACGGTTACTGGAAATGCTGAATGAGTGAAGAACCAATGGATCACTTGGAATCACTCTGAATATCTTGGGGAAAACACCACTTACAGCGTAAAGATCGGTGGTGAGGACCCTCCTACGCAGAGCAGAGAAAAAACAAAAAAATAACCCTAACCCAGGAAGAGGTCAAAGACCACTGACCAGAAATCAGTGGACAACCGCAGAGAGATCAAGGACGAGGACGTTGACACCCACCAGAGACCATTCTTGAACAGAGGCAGGGATTACCATCTCCCCCCCTAACACAACCACCCGTGTGTGATGACCCAAGTTCCAAACTGAGGTGAAGTGCTGACAACTGAGCAAACGTCCTGATAACTGAGCCACTCGCCAACTGGACTGCATCTGGCTAAAGCTGAAATGTTTGGCCAATACAAGGAAGAAGTCGCTTTTGTGGTCCGACAGGAAAGGGGATGCTGGTAGCTTCTTGAGTATCACAGATGCGGCGTGTTTTTCCTTTTTTTTTTTATCATAAAGCAGGTCTGGGTGCTGTATAAATACTGTGAAAGCATCAAAACGCTCAGTCCACGGAGAAATGAAACACAGCCCGTATTCAGACACTGCGCCTTTTAAATGAGCCGTCAGGACTTCCGTAAGGTTGTGATGTCACAACTATACAGTCAGCCACACCCCCCCGCCCCCAAGTAGGTCATCTGCTCCAGACACAGCACCACCCACCAAGTACAGGGACGCTCATCCACCCGCTCAGTCTGTCTAAGTTTTTGGAGCGCTCTGCTCAGAATCAGAATCAGAAATTCAGAATCAGAAACTGTTTATTGCCAAGTAACATACATTACAAGGAATTTGCCGTGGTCTGAAGGTGCTATTGTTTTGACAACAAATATGTAGAATATAAAAGGTAAAATAAGAATAAAAATAAAAATAAGGACTACTCTTCGAGGGTTTGGAGGTTGTTTCAGACAGAGGGGGGGAACTGAGGGGCCGCATGAAGGGCCAGGAGAAGATAAATAAGGACTTTTTTCAACTGTGAATCATGCAGACCTGCTCTAGTGGACTCCCAGAATAAAAAATATAGAGCTGAAATGATGAATGATATGGGACCTTTAAGTAATTGAATTAATGGAACAAGGATAGCTGCTAAGGGCTGCAATCAGAGGGTTACAGAAAAAAAAAAGAATCATTTGGGGTCACTGTGAATATCTTTGACAATTTCAAGGCAATATAAGACAAGAAAGAGTTGTTCTCTCTGGACCACGGTGTACAGAAGAACCCACTGACCAATGTTGTCCTACTACACCCTGAACTTGAATATGGTGCCTATTAGTACAAGAAGTTTATTAGGACTTGTCAGCTGAGGACCTGAATCCACCAATTCTCTCAAGACGACTACAACAGTTGATCCACAAATGAATCAATGTCAGCCCTGCTCAGAAAACACAGTGGATGTATTGTAAGGTCTGATGATGGCTGGTAGAAAATGACTTCCTGTGACACTCCAGGCCCAAAACTTCCTGGGGCCCTGTGCAGAATCTGACCCTCAACACAAGCACTTCCAGTGTCCTGGTACAAAAACCATGCATTGTACTGTCCCAACATGGTCTAAGTCACCTTTTTATAAGCTTAGGGAGCAACGTGTAAATTACTGCCATTAATTGTTGCTAGATATCGTCGTACGACACTACGACACTAAAAGATAACACTAAAATACTGGCACTGGATGTAAACCGTCAGAACGTAGGATCACCACAACTATTAAACGTAGCTTTGTAATGGGGAAAACATCTGAAATCACTGGAAGACGTTCAGGACCTGCTCCTTGAATAAAACGCAAGCAAAAAAGCGCCGGCGCGTTGAGCTGCTGGGTCGGTGTCGACGTTGTACAGGATGTTTGTGTCGGTTCAACCAACTGATCTGAACTTGTTTTCACACTTGGCTCTCTGCTGAGGTCACTCCCGTGTCATGTTTGCGCTGGGCTTAGTCTCCCAGGCCCGACTTGAGTCTTAATCCGAAAAACAAACAGGCCGAGGGGATATATATATATATATATATATATATATATATATATATATATATATATATACACACACACAGCAAAGACCCGCATGCTGGCTAAAATGAGACACTCACTCAACGCTGTGCTAATGGCCAATGATGGGCTGGCTGCTTTGTCCTATTCTGTGAACTCTTTTTGCTTTCCATTGCCGACAATCAGATTTACGCTGAACAGGTAATTCTATTGAGCTGCTGAAGTGTGGGAAGGAATACCGATGATGACTCTAGCAGCACTTGAATTCGGCGACTGTTACGTCTTATTGCATACCACCACTTACTGATAAATGAAGGCACCCATTTTCTACAGGCTTTGAGCCCTTCTTTTCCTGTTCCAACAGGTCTGGCAAGGAGGAAGGTGGAAGTGTCCTGTCACTTAGCTGCAATCATAACGACCAAAAATGGTTTGCTAGAATTGCCCTGCCGAGATGGAGTGGTGAACCTGGATTGATTTTAGGAATGTTTTAAACTCCTCCTGTGTCATCGTAGTGGTCAAATTACAGGTTGTGAGGATTCAGGCTGAAAGCAGTCTTGTGTTAAAACGAACCCGCGGCTGCGTAGCGTGTTGTTTCAGGCACACGAAACAGGGTCCAGGAAGTCCAGCAGGAGTAACAGATCCATGAGTTTGAGGGTTTGTCAGACCGAAACACTGGACAGTGGTTCACAATACACAGGATTTAACTAACTAGAAAGTTTTCTCGGCTGCAACTATTTTCAGCGCGACGATCGCAGGGTCAGCATTAGAAATATTCACATTCACGTTACAAATCCCGAAAAGTGCGCTTGCATGCCCTTGATCGGTCACTGCCGGGTGACGTCACGGGGCGTTGCAGCAAAGGTTGAGTTGAGTTTAGGACGACCCACACGACCACGCTGGTCACCAGACGAGGGTGGCCGTGTTGTTTTTTCAGGCAGGACTAATGTTGTTCTGAACGCACCCTGAGAGTTTAATCAAAATGCAGTAGCCCATTTTGACTTGAATTAACTGCTCCCCGGATCCGCCAAAACTCCCAGGTTCAGGGCACCTAGCAAAGACTCCACAAAATGACCCCTGGGTCCCCTGGGGGTACCTTTGGAAAGAGTCAGGCTAGCTGTTTACCCCGTTTCCAGTCGTCATGTTAAGCTAAGCTAACACCTACTGGGCCTACTTCTTACTACTTCTGGAAGGACTACCTTACACTTTCATTTTTATGTGGTGGGCCCACCTCACACCATTGTCCTCACCTCATAGTGTTACCTATCTCTTACTGTTTTTGTGAGAACTTTATATTTTCCCACCTTTGGCCGACCTTATACTCTTAGTGTCATGCGGGGTACCTCCGACCTTGTGGCGTTACGAGTGTGTATACCTCATAGTCTTACAGTGACAGTTGGCCTGCCTGCGGCTGCTTTGCGTCGTCGTGATAAAGTCGACCTCACTCATTCTGTAACTGTCACATAGTTATCGTCATAGTAACTGAGGCAGACTAAACGTGATGCAGGCAAACCAGTCCACCTCATAATACCCTTGTGACACAGTAGGTCTACCTCATATTGTTAATGTGACTTAGTGCAAGTCCCCCCCCCCCACACACACACACACACACACACACACACACACACACATTAAATGAGTCATATTGTTGACTGATGAGATAAGCTCCCTGGAAGAGGCATTCAGACACAGTCAGTCCGCCTGAGGACATGAATCAGCATTCTTTCCAGTTCGGAGCAGGCCTGTCCAAACCACCGGCCAGTGACTGACTGCTGGTCGAGGAATCTATTCCTGGTGAGTCAAACCCACGAGAGAGAGAGAGAGAGAGAGAGAGAGAGAGAGAGAGAGAGAGAGAAGAAAAGCTGCACGTCCCGCTACCCTTATGGTTTGGTTGCATCAATCCGCGGCGCACAGCACAAGTCACAAGGTCCTCGCCATTTCTAATAGTCAGTCAGAGCGGCGGAGGTATGAGTGCTAGCTGACATGTCTTTGCATGCCCATTTTAGCTTTGGGCAGACACTTCTAACACCACAAACACACGCATTTGCACTTCTGAGGATATTCATTAGCTACAGCCGTTTCCTAAATGCCATACCTTTGCATACATCCCCACCACTACAAACCTTCAGCCGGTGTAATTAGGGAAAGGGTTGCTAGCTGTGGTTGTTTCTAAATCCAGTCTGAACTCTGAAGCTAAGACTTTAATCCTAACCACAGGATGACTCCAAAACCTTGACAGAACCCGAAAACCAAACATAACCTTAACCGAAATGGGTTGACCGTGAATTTAACATCATTACCAGCCTTTTAAAAGCATTGGGGGGGGGGTAACTCCATAACCCTCCTGGTATTATGACTGATGAAAAATGAATAGTGCTACATAGTATATTATATTACTCACATAATGTACTGGCATATCACCAGTTGGCCAAACACATGAGCAACATTAGTCCATGTCCTAGATTCTAGCGCACATAAGATTCAAGCATGAATAAACGTCAATTTCTAATCTTTCTTTGGCTTCGAACGTTGTCGTTGAGTTCAGTCCTTTCAAAGTTTTCAAATAACATGTTTTTCTTCGACAGAGGAAAGTCTTGAAATGTTCTTAGAACCTCCTCAAATCACACCTGCAACGCAACCTACTTCTCCACTGATGGAAGCAGTGTGTTTAGCCATGTTTTGGCAAATATACCACTTAACTAAACACACGGATGGACAGCAGAGAAGTTGGTTACAATACAGTAGTGGTTTGAGAAATCTCTAGGGATGATTTCCTGCTGTGGAAACCTAATTACACCGTAACTGCTGTCGAGCTGACCACGGACGCTGTTCTTCGTCAATGACGCTACAAACTACATAGAAACTACTGACTTTTTATAGCCACATTCGAGGCTTATACGGTGCGAGAGGTTGAAAACATCTTAAAAACAATCCTAGAAGGTGTTCACTCACGGTTCATTGGGGCCATGTGTGGGCATCTGTCCTGCGAATCCAAATCAAAAACACAAATAAAAACGGTGTTCACAAGCACATGATTCATAGCTTTATGACTAAACGCAAAAGACCACCATGGCCTCTTAGTTACTCCTATAAACAGTTTCTACAGAACAAGAAAGGTTGAAATTAAACACACAGTTCAGGCCTAAATAACTAAGTCATTGTATAAATATTAAATGTGAACCTTACCTAGTTTGACGTAGAGGACGCCAGTAGCAGAGATGACCTTGAGTGAGTTGGAGGCGACACACTGATAGTAGCCCGTGTCGGTCGTGTCCAGGTCCTGTATGCGGAGCTTGGACCCTGCCTCTGTCTTGCGGATGGTTATGCGCCCCTGCTCCTGGACCACGGGGGCGTCGTTCTTCAGCCAGCGGATGGACGGCCGCGGGTTTCCTGCCACTTTGCAGTGCAGCGTGGCTGTCTGACCCTGGAAGTGGGTGATGTTGTTGACTGGCTCCTGGAACTCCAGAAAATAGCCTTGCAGGAGATGAAGCACAGCGAGTTTCAGGTTAAAGGGACATCAAAGTTGAGAAACAGCCATAATGGGGTCTACAGAAATCTGACATTTATAGAGCACAGCGTTGGTTCAGCATTGACATTCAGCAACATCCAGAGACATATACTACGCACAGATAACAACAAAAGACTTCCATATCTGCTGGGGCAAAACACAGTAAAGTGCAAACACGGCAGCAAGATTTGTGACCGGACAAGGGCGTCCAATGGAATACAACCACCACGAAGACTGTCAATAACCTGTGTGGTCCTGCACTGTGCCGACCTCTGTACATAGGCATACTTACTGAACATACATACAGAACAAATGTCTTTAAATACACTCATTTTAAAAGGAAATGTGTATATAGGTCTTACCTATACCTATTTTATTTTGTTATTTTTTTTACTTATCTATCTATCTATCTATCTATCTATCTATCTAGCCTTTGAATTGTAATTTCATTTCGAGAGACTCCAATGTATGACTGAAGGTTTTGCCCTCGGATATGCTCGTGCGGAATGGGTTCTCATGTGAAGGTAGAATACGTACAGTGTTAACATTTGTCGTCTAGCCTCTGACCTTGCCACACCCCGCAAAGGAAGCACCGAGCTCAGCCCATCAGGGAGTGAGGAGTGACATAATAATAACTACTATTTATTTGACAGTTCAAATCCATTTCAATAACTGCTGCCCAAAGAATCAAACTCAGCTTGCAATGACTACATCCGTCCCAAGTCAACACACAAAGTTTGAAGGCACAAGGAAGCTGTTGCCTTGGTCGGGGAGCTGTGGCAGCAAACGTGTTGGCATATCCATTTCTTCATCCTCCGTGGGCGGGGTGTGTAAATGTGTTTTCTACATTGTATTTTTGTGGGAACAGTATGTATTTGTTATAATATTTTGCTATGGGCCGCAGTGCTGAACGGACGGACCAATTCTTGGCCGACCGACCTTTCCCCGCCACCAACTCCTGGCCCCCGAACAGCTCTCCCTCCAAGAATTGAGGGAAAGATGTGAGTGCAGCAGACAGTAGATGAAATAAAGCTGGATAAATGGCCCACAGTAATGGAAAGAAGGGGGGGGGGGGGGGGGGAGGACAGAGAAAGAAAGAAACAAAGGTAAATGAGGACATGAGAGCGAGCAGTGAGCCATTCATATTCCAATTGGAAAATTACTCCAGCGCTGTTTCCTCTTTCTGGAGGCCTGATAAGTTGCTGGCCGCTCATCAACCGTTGATTCAAACAATTCTCAGCCTCAAACAGCCCTGGAGTCCGACACAGGGCTCTTGTTGTTCTCCAAACATTGGCGATAAGGTTAGTGTGTTTTCGATGCCGACGCAGGAAGGTTTGGTTTGGTAGATGCTTTGCGGCACTCTTGACTCTCTGCTTAGATCCCTGTTAGTTATGCAGATTACTGTATAAGGGCATAAAAAGGAATGAGTTGAGGTGCAGAGGCATCGATAAACACACACACAGACACACTTAGAAATCCCTTGGCCCTTAGTGCCATCTGCACTTCGAGCAGCAGCCAGGCTCCGGAGTTTACGCAATGGAAAAAAACGGAGATGTGTGCCCAGAAGAGCAGCTCTCCACAGAGCAGGCTACAGACGAGTGATGTCACCACGCAGCCCTTTAATTAGAACGTCTTCGTCCTTCACCCGAGGACGGACTTGCGACTCCCTGAATGAGTGTGTGAGGGCATGGGCAGGAGGGGGAACGGTGAAACGGGTGACGTGCAGCAGATCCAAAGCAGCTCGGATGTTCCTCGCAGCAGTGATTAAAGGAGTGAAGACAAACACTGCGGACTGACAGGGCGCTCTGGCCGTAAACTGCGCAGATTGTAAAGCCTTTGGTGGCAAATTTGAGATATAATTCAAATTTGATTTCACTTGGCAGATAAGTCAAGCTACATGACGAGATTCTTGAATGCGCGCTCCTCCTGTAGCATTCCCTCGGATCTTGCGTGACGCTCTGTGTTCACAGCCACGACCGACTTCCACCTGCGACCCGTCTCGGCGTGCCAGCCCATCTATCACTTTCATTCACACCCCCAGACATCGTATTCCCTCTGTTCCCCCGGCTCCCATTCATCCCCCTGTCCCCGACCCTCACTCTTAACTCTTTTATCAATCACCATTCTCTAATAGAATGTAATCCAATCCTGCAGAGGCAAAGGCAGCATGCCTACATGCACACTGGGCCCACTTTCAATAATCCACTGGGAGATTCAGACATCATCATTCCTGGTCAAAAGCCAAACTACTTTGTGACCAGTAAGGTACTTTTATAGAGGCATGGCTGTCTCAGATATCGAGGCTGAAGTGCTTGATTGATTAGTCTTACCCCCAAGAGATAGAGGTAATGAAAAGCAGCTTTCTCCCGGAGTCGGCTCTCTGGCAAGCTTCCAATGCCCGGTCCACTTGGACAACCGGCCTGTTTGTCTAAGAAATTACTACTCACGAAATGCAGCAAATGACATGAAGGACTTCGTGAAAGAGATAATCATGAGTCCAACATGAAATCTGGCTACGAAAAAAAAAAAAAAAAAGAAGCAGCCCAAATAAGTGTGAATCTAGTCTAACACAGCTGCTGAATTACGGTGCATTCGTGCACTGATGAGGCGCTGTGAAATCTGAGGTATGAGAGTTGTGTGACCGATCTCTGTTGTGGGAAAACGAAACCCACAAAACACACAGCGAGCACAGTTGAAAGAGATCGTGTGAATTTGACATCTGCTTGCTGTTACGCTTCGGTTTCACAAAGGGCCTGGGTAACCAGCCTCAGTACTTTGTTGGTACCAACTGCAATGTGTCCATAACATCAAATATGCGCAATTGTCAAGTAGGGTTTGGCGATGTTTTGATATCCACGTGTGAACAGAGATGTGGCCATGATAGCCATCCCTCTAAATCCTGTGGGTGCCATCAAGGCCAATGCTGTAGATAAATGAGCAGGACTGCTTCGTAGCTACGTTGCATTTTTAGGTTGAATGACAGCGAGCCTGAAGTTGTCCAATTTGCACTTAGCAACCTAAACCTTGGTGTGATATTTGAGATTGATATGACACAAAATTTTCAACAATTTTATCTCATTTCTATTGGACTTCATCTCCGTTCTCATACAGCTACTTGTTGTTTAGCAAACACTGGATATTTACAAACTGTAAGGAGTAAGGTATTTCTTTGGAATAGGCACCGTCACTTCCTGCTGTGGTAAGCTTGTCAAGCTTCCTTATGGGGAGTGCAAGGTCAGAGCCACGACGCCAAATGTCAATGCTGTACATGTTTCCACATTCATCCATAATAATCTATTACTCTAATAAAATTGCACGTGATCTGGTTGATCACAAACAGTGACCTCTGTGAACGCCCTTACAACACTTACTACTTATACAATATGCTTTCAAACTACACCTGAAATAATTATTATAACAAAGAAAGAGCAATTACATAGAAAGCTCGGCAGGGTTTCCTTTCTGTTCTAAAGAATAATTCCCAAAATGTTCATGAAAACAAGCTCACTTTGGTCCCTGGAGAACTGACGGCCAATGCAAACAGCCCTCACATTGTACCATTCCTTTTTTCCCTACCCTGGTATTAAACAGACCCTGCTGCAGCAGTGTTGAAACTTCCCCTGAAATTACAACATGATTGATGCTCACGGGGGCGAGGAGTGAACACACTGAACACCCACCATGCTGCATGACAGAGCTAAGGGGTTTAAAAACCAGAAGGCACAGCCATTAACAACCCTGTTTCTAATCATTAATGAACCCTTTAATACAGCTGAGAGGCCTGATTGCTGCCACGCGTTCACTGACACGGGGGGAAAGACTGGCTGAGCAAAGTCAGTTTGGAAATGGAATCCACTGAAATGTAGCAACAATTCCAGATCTCAGCAACTAACCTGGTGAAGGCAATGTCACCATGACCAATACAAAGGATGGACCAAACGACACAAATAAGACTCCAGCTGCAATAAACCTGAGTCATATCTTAAAGCATGAGACTAGACTAGACTATATTGTTGTTATTGTCAACAAATGCAACAAAAATGGCCGTCTCTCAACCCTTTCTGACTACCTCACCCTGTCTGGGACCTATTGGTTCCTACTGAAGACGTTAATCTTTAAAAACACCTCACAAACATAGATGAGGTCCTAACCAACAGAAATGCCAAGGCAGATGCTGAAAATCGTTAAACAACACCTCAACAACATCCAAGGGCCCCACTCCCACCTCGCCACATGGAGCTCCCCTTTTGGGGAACGATGGAAGCTCACCGAGACATGCCCCCACCCTAGGTCTCACTCCCTGGGTTCCTCGACACCTCCAGGCCCATCATCAATCCCCATTCAACATCTCCTCGTACCTGACCCCCTTCATCCGAAACCCGACCTCCATCACCCTGCCCGCCAACCCCCTTCCATCCCTCCATACCCGACCCCCATTTGTCCATCCGAACAAACCTCAGTCCTATAGAGCTAATCAGAACGTTTCCATGACCTCATTCCTGTCCGGAGGAAGAGGTGACAAAGTGTCATAAATATATAGGCTATATCTGTAGGCCTACATATGGTTCTCATCGATATATCCATGATACAGACATGTTCAGCTGGAGCTTCGTCGTACTGTTCAGCCACGGCTGATTTGTGAACCTGCGAGGGACCGAGCTGGCAGGCATGGGGAGAAGATGCGTCCTGTTTTGTTTTGTTTGTAGTTTAGGTGGCAGTGCTTGTCTTTGTGTAGCCATAATATATGTTCCCGTTTGTGTTCGGTTTTATCTTTGTTAGGTCCGTTTTGTCTGGTCAGTGTCATTCAGTTTACGTTAGGTTAGCATAGCTTGGAGTTAAGTTCAGTTTAGAAGTTCAAGTCCCGAAAAAACAAAAGCACCAACACCAACTAAAACACTCGTAAGAAATAAACTAAACCTCTACACGAGAAATCCCAATCCCCCCCATGATGTGGCAGGCACTTGGTACAGTCTGATTGGCCATTTCCTGTATTTAAGAGCTCTGTTCAAGGAGTTGCATCTTTTGCTCAGGCCTGACAAGATGTCCGTCCAGCCGCAGCACCCAAAGCACTGGTGACTCAAGAACTAGGAATCAGGCCAACTTAACTAAAGTGAACTAAATCTGCATTACAAATGGAAACGAATGCACTGCCTGCATGAAACAAAAGTTAGGTGTCAAAAGGTCAACAAACTAAAAGAGAGTTACTGACATTTAAAGCAGTTAGCAGCAGAACCCGGACAGGAGAGGTCAGCTTATCTATTGTTTCATGCTACAGCGCCCCCTAGCTGCAACTCTCAGACTGCAGCTCGACTCACTCTGGAGCACAACAACACGTGAATTTGATGTTGCGCAGCACGAAGCACCTGCGTTTGCATACTTGCATGGACCATGTTTGGGGCCTGAAATGCAAGTAGCTTAGCTTAGCTTAAAGACTGAAAGTAGTGGGAAACAGCTAACCAGCCTCTGTCCAAATTACTTGCTCAGTCTATACATGAACAGGAGTATAAAATGACAATTTGTCACGTGCTGGAATTATTTGCGGCTCGCCCGGTACTGTTCTGAGCAGCAGGTCCAGCTATAGTGCTGGTTGTCGGATACAGCGTTTGGTTTCGGTCTCTGTATAAGCACAAGAGTGCCAAACCTGGCAACCTCAGTGTGACGACAACTCCAGGAAAAGCTACTGCGCTTGGTGGTGGTTCATCAAGAAATAGTTCCAGCACGTAGCTCCCCCTGAAATATTTCCACATCTGTTTTTGTACGGATTAAACAAATGAGATAAAAACGTATTCATTATTGAGCTTCAGAGGTGTATTATTTTTTTAAACTAACCGTGCACACTGACAGCAGTTCAGAAAACAAAATGATTATAAAGTATTTCTCTTACCTTCAGCTGTGGGCGCAGCTCCGCTCTGGGCTTCAGCCACACCGTCTGCATCCACTGCCAGACCTGGGTCAGCTGCAGAAACAGAGAGGATACAAGAGTTAAAACTGAAGCTGAAATCAAGCAAGACAAGTCTGACTTGGTGGTGGTACGGAGGCTGCAAAGGTTATTCAGAAATGATACAAACGTGTCGGACAACAGGCGCTACTTAAGGAACTATCTGTAGAGGCTTTGCAGTAAGAAGTTTGAAATGAAGGTGGTGCTTGAAAAGGCCATTGATATTAAGAGTTCGTCAATGTTCTCAGTGACGTTCAGGGCAATCTGTCAATTAGAACATGACTGTAAAATGCAAAATGTCTATTGTATGCATGGAGAGGAATTTCATTGTTTCTTAAACCATAGATTCATTTGATTTACATTTAAGTTTGAGAGATGTTGTATTATTATGTTTTGAGACCTCAAAGTGCTTCATGGTGCCTGGTCTGTTTAAAGGTTTCCTTTACCCAAATCACCAAAGAAACATTTTGTTTGTTCATTTGAAGCGTACTGAGACCTTCAGGCCTCTCCGCCGTCGGGGAAGAACGCGAGACGTAACACATACAGGCTATACTACCACAGCAGATAAATACGATAGGTCATATTTTGTGCATTGTTTTAGGATGACACTTTGTTGTCTTTAGAGGATACTGTCCACCTGACAACATAACAGTGGAATAACAATCGTTGGAAAATCTGACTGTTTCACTGTTCTCCGTTACTGCTCTCAGTTCAGCTGCATATAATATGTGTAATAGATACTCTGGCTGCTCTGTATGATTGGGCCTGACTCTCCCAGGGAGCTAATCAGGCGCATGTGTGCAGACACAACGTATGGCTCGGCTAATGGCTCCAGTTGACTTGGGATTGGCTCCTACCTTCCCTGCGATACGGACCATGTGCCTGACAGATGTGGGTGGTGGAGGAGGAAATTGGTGGTGCCGAGGACGTCAGTGAACAAAACCATGCATGCATTCCTTTCAGGAGCCACACTTTCATCTATAGATTGGAGCTCAATCCAGCTGTAGATGCAGGCAGACTTGGAGACAAGTCTCCTTCAGTTTGATTTTACCAAAGAGTTCTGCGTCCGATGCAGAGGCCAGATTTGCATTCACTCCGCCTCGGCCATGCCCCCGGAGATCATCTAGCCAAGACGTGTCAAGCACGTCCTCCGAGATATTAAGCCAGTGTGTCTGACCAGCCCCAATTTTTAGACATGCAATCTTCTAAACATCACGGCAGTCATGATCGCACTGCAAGGATGAAGCACGACCGCAGAAAACCAAACACAAAGTCTTTGTTTGATCTTTCCTTTGGCCATACACGTCCCACTGCTCCCATCTGTTATTGATCTACAGCAGAAATCACCAACTAAACACTGAGTGGAAGCAACAAAGACTGATCTGTTCCTGAGAGAACATGAAATAACAGTCAGAGCTGCGAAAACATTCTCAGTGCACAGGCAAACGTGCGATACAGGTAAGCTGCATAGCTCAGATATTAAAGGTGTATAGTTGGGGGGATTCACCAGAGAGAGAAGCAGCAGGATTTTAGTCCATAGTATGGGTGAAGCTCCAAAAACACTCCCTACATCCTACATTTCCCACAATACACCCAATAGCGTCTTTTCATTAAACCCTCCCTGCATGATGGACGCCCACGTCCAGGGGTGGAAGTCAACGGATTCTAACTACATTTTTGAGGGGTTATTTTACTCTTAAGTATGCATTACACTATGTAAAACTACTTTGCTACTTCTAAAATCTAAATCTGCTACTGAGTAGGCCTACGATTTGAATTATATCTGAACTTTTCGTCTGCATTTTTGTAACCAATAAGGCCTGCTTCACACTTTCCACGTTGTGACGTAAATGTCGGCATCCACCCATGTCCACACGGGGGTCCATGCAGACCCCTATGAGGGTCGCCCGCGTGCAGCGATTGCGCATGCTCCGACTACTAAACAAGGCCTAATTATCAAACACTAAATTACAATATCAACTAAGGCAGGTCCTGCATCATACTTTCTGATCTTTATCTCAATGGAAGTAAAGGTTTAAGCCTAAATGCATGGGTGTTTTGGGTGCAGTGAACTAATGGCTAGATGTTTTGGGGGGTAAGATAGAGAACCAGTATAATACATTTCGATCAACATGCTAAAAGCAATTGACAAAGTAGAAAATAGAAGACAATTTGACGTAATTCTACATCATCATCATCCAGACAAGTAAAGTATGATAAGTGTGATGTCTTAACTGTTTTTAACATGAAGCTGAGGTTATCTCATTATTATTACAATGCTTGGCCTACTGCAGCCTACACCTCGGGATATTTCTGGTCTAAAAAAACCTCAATAACAGAAATTTCATTTGTTTTTTGGGGGGTTTTGGTTTTCTATTTAATTTGATTGCCCACTTCTACATGAAAACAATAAAAAAAAAAGCTCCAGCAGTTCTGTTTCTGGATACTTCCGCATTTATAGCAAGGCTGAGGCAGTCGAGGTAACTATACCTCGTTAGTCCTAGCATCTCTTGGGACCGCTACTCGGACAGTACCTTGAACTTTGTCCCATTCCAAGCCCGTGTCGCCTGAGCTAGCTTTGTCGTTCTCACGCTCCTGCTGCGCTTTTAAATGATCTGGATTTGCAAATTCCTCATCGTCAGTGGCCTCAGGTACATCTTCATTTGCAGAATTTTTAATTGAATGACTTACATGAACTAGACAGGGTTTAATATAGTCCTGGGTTGCGAAAGACCAGAGGTGCGCATTTCAGGGTTAAATAAGTGATCATAACTAACGTTCTTCTTGTGCAACATAACCCCAACTACCAGTGAGAGGCATCAGTCTTCATATGTGAGCTGTTTCTTGCACTGTGGGTTGTAATGAACACTGCAGCCTCTAGGGGCCACATGTGGGATTCTACTCTTGTTAAGTCGCTGAGTGGATGCCATTGAGCCCACCTATACACCACGCAGCCCACAACACACATAGTACAGTGTAAGGATGCTTTTTTTTGGCGGTACGCTAGAAGAAACCAAGACGGCCAAGAACTTGAGCTGAGCTTCCTTGAAGCCTGGTCGCAGGTGGTCACATCAGGAGGTGGCCGTGATTGATTACAGGGATCCACAGCCTTGGAAACTGGAGGGATTGGGGGCAATAGGATGCTTTTCCACCCAGAGCTGAATAAGACTGCTGGCTGCTGCATTCCAACAGCCTGCTGCCTCCACCATGAAAGGGCCCTTTGAGATCTGAGAGGCCAGGCCACGGCTCCATCTACTGGGGTTTTGACTGAGGGCCCTCTGGCACACCTCAATACTTTCCTTCCCTCTCCTGTTTAAACTGCTTGTATGTGAGTGTGTGTGTCTCCCCCTGCCTCTCAGTCCTCTAACCTTTGTCTCCGTTACTCCCCATCCTCCACCCCCACCACATTTTCAGCCCTCACGTCCAACCTTTCCTTGAGTTTTCGGCGAGGGTCGATTCAACAGTCAGTGGAGTTTGTCGCGTTTCTTGAGGGCAGAGCTACTTCAGAGGCAGAAATTATGTTGCTGGTCAAGTTAAACCTCCTCGACATGAGGGAAACGTGAGGAACACATGACTGAAAACTCAACCACTGCTCTCCCAGAATGTGAGTGGTCAACGGAGTGTTAAAAAGCTGCGTGGTTAAGTACCATGGTTAATGAAGAACAACATTGTTGATCAGCTTGTCTGGTACCACCTCTCCCGGTTGACGGTGCCAAATAGGTCATTTATTCTTGTCGGAGTAACCTCTGTTACCTCTGTAGCACCTCACCCCTTTACCGTGACCACTACCCCTATCGCCACCTGCTGGACAACCGATACTTTCAAAAGAGAGGGACAGTGGAAAACGCTTGTTGGACAAACCAACATGTCCCCGGCGGGATGAGGCCTTTCAGAGGGAGCTGCAGCCAGCGATTTACAAACCAAAAGGTGGACCAGGAGGTTTCTGGGTGTACAGCACACAGCCAAACGGTGCAGGGACAAAAGGAAATGCATGCAGCGGATCCTCGCATCAAGCTCCAGGTTACGGGTTGTTAAGTATCTGCAGTGCAAAAGAACTGTTGGTGTGAATGGACGGCCAAAACTTTGAGAAAAAGATGCATTTCGACATCATTAGCTTAGATGTTTAGCATTATACAACACTATCTTGTGCCGTGCGTGAGACTGTCTTCATCCATTTGAATGCGTTTTTTACCTCTCCTCCTACGTGACCTGCTGTGGTTCGGACTCTGTGGTGCATGGCTATGGTCTCGGTGTACCTGGAGGGGCACACATTATTTCCCCCGTCTAAATAAGTCAAGTCCTGGTCAACCTCCCTCTTCTAGATATCCAATTCAGGCCACAATTTGTGTGCCTCCTCTGTCTCTTTCACCCTGATCAGCCTCTCGGCTTTCTGTCATGGGAGTTATACGGGGCCTCCTCAGTTACACAGGTACGTTCTGAAAGCCCAGAGGTTTTATATTAATGGGATCATTGTATAAGGGCATCCCTGGATTGTTTTGTTTTTTTCTTTCACACTGATATTGTTCTGTTTACATCAATGCAAAATGTCCTGAGAATCATGTTCATTTTTATAGGATATATCTAAGTGTTCATTACAGGTTTGCACAGGCATGAAACTGACATCTAAACACCAACACCCAACCCAACTGAGCCCAACTCATGCGGGCCAACCTGACATCATATTTCAGTTTTTCCTTCTTCAGTGAGTGATGCAAAGTGATCACAGAGAGGCTCACGCACATATAATGGCCATGATGTGTATTTAGCACAGAACATCACTGCATGCTGTTTTATGAACATACCATCTCGAAGTCTTTCTCCGTTTACAAGTAACTTGTTGTCCTATAGTCTTTGATCCAGAGCTATTCAGGAACTATTGACGACTCATTAGGTTTCCGCTGTGGAAACAGTTTGAAGCTGTTCTCCGATCAGGACTGAAAACATTTGTTTCAGGTTCTAATAATTGCGTTTAAATCCCGTAGCCATAATAGCCTTGTGATCCAAACAGATCATTTCAAGCTTTGATTTTATATGCTGCGTTCATATGATGATAGCGTTGATACATTTAGAGCCTTACCAGAACTAACAAAATATATATACATATATATATATATATATATAAAAAACACATATACATGTATAAAGAAAATACAAAAAAAGGAGCATGAATGTGCTCAGAGAATTAAAGAGGCCGTGTGGTCATGAAGGAGGTGCGAGAGGAGAGCCCAACATTTAAAATTTTGCTTACATACAAGAAATTTGGGCTACGACGGCACGAGAGAAAAGGCCACAAAAAGGTTTGGGAATCATCCTCTGGTGATCATAGAAAGCAAATGTCATATACATCTGACCCCAGTTCAGGATAGACAAAGACAACCAACACACTGGAGCAAAAATGGGTCCAAGAGATCTACTTGATCTTTCCGCTCCGACAGCTCTGCTTCAGCTACTGACCAGAGTCGGCACTGTTATGAAATGAGACAATTGCGCAACGCGGGTTGAGCATACCTCCCTCGGCCTGTTACTGGTTGAAACAGGAGCGGCAGACGTTGGACCGGCAGGAGACAGCAACGGTGAACTAACCCTACCCCGTAAACTTAAAGACAGGCCAATTTAGCAGAGAGGGCCATTTATGACCGCCGCCAACGTCCCGTCTGGTGGACGGAGCTATCAGGGAAAAGGGAGGGACACAAAGCCAATACAGACAGACACACACACACACACACACACACACACACACACACACACAGACAAAAAAAAATGAGAGCGGAAATCCTAAATTATTGCTCTACCAAGCCAGTTAAGAGTGGGACGGAAAGTCTGAATGTATCGCGTTGGAATGTGTTACTGGTACTTCGACAAATCACTTCATTTGTCCTGTCCAACACACACACACACACACACACACACACACCTTCCCTCTTAACTGTGAAAGGAGACACAGTAGATGCCCTGGAATTATGACCCCCCCCACCCCCGCCCCCCCACCTCATAAAAGCTTAGGGTCAGTGTAGCTGATGGAAGCGCCCAAACTGCCCTGAAGCTACACACCATGCACAGCTTAACTGAAAGGAATACGTCATAAAATAACACGATTTACTGCTACTTTGGATCTGTATTTTTTTTTTACCATAACAAAGTACTGGCTGTTAATTAACCTAATAGACCTTTGCTGCTTTAGTTCTTTTTTCGCTACTACAGGGCAGAAAAAACATCAAAACATGCTTACAGATACACGGCCACCATCAAATGTCACATCTTATAAAGTTGTCGTGGCTAAACTCTGAGACTGAACATGTCCATTAAAGTTGAGGGGCCTTAAAAACCAAAACAATGGGTTAAAAGAGGTTATGCAGCCATCAAAGTTAGTTACGGCTAACGCTGCTCCGTCCCGTAACGGCTGAATAAATGTCTTCTGTGTATGATCCAGGGGTGTGTGGAATTTGATCCATATTAAGTGACATAGGAAGCGGGACATCTCGACCTCTGCTGCGTTCATTCTTTCTTCTGTCTTTGGTGATTGGCCGTCGATGGCAAAGATCTTAAGCAATATGAGCCGGCATGAGGGCAGATGACACCTGCGGCAGATAAGGCCTGCATCTTTTCTCTGAGTGGCAACCAAGGCATTCAGTGTGTGTTGTGGCCTGTTAGTGCCTGGCACAGCCCTAAGGCTCGGTGGTAATTAAATCCCTTAGCAAATCATTTTACCAGTACTTCCTGTGCCGGGACTGTGAGTCCCACAACTTGGATTGACAGAGTAGCCCTTTAATTACTATGATATCGATTAATGCAGGTCTGAATTTCAGCATGACAAGCATGCTTAAAGAGGACCTATTATGCTTTTCCTTATTTTCTGTCATATATATTAATGTTACAATGTCGGATGTTCACACTAAATGTTGCCCAAGTTGCCAAATAATGAGGTAAACATAAATTGTAAAATGTCTCTGAATGCTTCGTTTTGTTTTGTTTTTCCAACCGCCGTGTCTATCTGATGTCAGATAGGCACGGATGTCCTTATATGGTATCTCTGCTCCAGGCACAGACCAGATGTTTATGTTTACGTCAACGTTGCTTAGTAACGTTAGGTTTACAGTTTGCCTTTGGAAATTCTTCCAAAGACTTCCGGAACTTGGCCAGCCAATCTGAAGGAAGTGGGCTTTTGGGGGTGGGGGTGGGCCAGTAGAAGATAAATCAGGACTTTTGTGACATACAAAGCTACTCTAGTGGAATCCCAGAATAAAAGCATAGAGCTGGAAATGAGCGTAATATGCCCCCTTTAAAAAGCCGCACTACATTTGGAGGTGTTCCTATGACGGCGGCACTGACTGCAGTGTTTTTGCCCAACATCAGACTGAGCCCAGATTCTTCGGAGTCCTCAGATCAGCAGCACTTAAATTCCCCCTGTGCGGACTAATATTAAAGTGCTCTCAATAGAATCGGAGCTCGTTTCTCGTCAAGTGTTCTGTCACGCTAATCAGATTGGGAGCTGTCAGTGCTTTAGCTATTTTGGTTTCGGGGGCCTGCAACTTCACTGTCTGGTTAGAGAGCGGCTGGTGAACACAGAGGGGCAAATACTGAGCTCTTCTTCGCCGGGTGGACACGAACACAACGGCAAATGAATAACAAGGCAGCTCTGTGTCTGCTGGGACGCTGCAATCAGGTGATAGGTTGCTAGCACATTAGCCGGATCAACTTAGCATAATGTGTGCACATTTATGTAAGCTTGTTAAACTCCTAAGGGCCAAAATTAAAAAAAAAAGAAAAAGGGTGGTGTTAAGGGCACAGTATACTTGAAACAGGAGGCATGCCCATAAGCGCGCCAGCATTAGTTTGAAGCATCCTGAACTCTTAAGGCACCTAACCTCTGCAGTTTTGCCATGTTAAAACCATGAATTCCACCAGCAATGATCTGGAATGCCCACGTATAAATGTCCCCCTCAAACACAAACCGTGTCACACAGGCTCCGTCGCTCTTATCGCCGAGGCGCAAACACACACACGCAAAGCAAGTTTACAGCCTTTTCCGACATAATAAACTGTATCATGGCGCTCTCTGGATTGTCAGATGGTATCACTTGCCTGCAGTGGAATTTCCACTTAACTGGCTCTGATGCTATCTCCCCACCCTCCGAGCCCTCATCACAGAGGCAGCTTACACACAGGGGTAACTCCACCCCCGCCCCCCTGACTGAGTTAAAACAACAATAGCCATCTCATAAAAAAAAAAAAAGCAGGCACTTCCCTTCAAATATTTAGCCATTTGGTGGCTCAAAGACAAGACAATAAATGAGACTAGGGAAGGTTGTGATGGGGTGGGGGGTGGGGTGGGGGCGGAGTCTTCTGCATTTTATTGGGTCTCTGATAAGCATGTGCATACCAAGCTGGGGTCAGTGTAAAACTAGCGTCAGCCGTGAAAAAGACAGCTTTCGGATGAGTGTAAAACAAAGCTCTAGTGTCAATTGTTTATCTTTCCCCAATCCAGCTCTTAGTCACTCATTCCTTCGCCACAAACGGGCCCAGGGAGCAGCAGGAATGTGGAGTAGAGAGGGTGCCACACGGCAGAATGTTGCATTGAGATGTAGCCGCGAACAAATGAGAAAACTCTGCTCCCATTTCTCCTCCAAACTCCTTGCCCCCCCCCCCGTCTACCGAATTATGATTAACAAAGCATCTGCTGTAGGAGGAGGGACCGGCCATTAGTTTGAAAAGCCTGCTGTTAACATATTTCCACAGAGCCGTGGCAGACTGTGAAGGCCAACCACCACTTACTGAGGGGCTGGCGGCGCGTTTCACTCGGAACAGATCCCCTTCCACTTCAACGGATGAATCAATCAACGCAAACCTCGCGAAATGTTACCCTGCCGCACATCTTCAGTTGGAGTGTTATTCTCCTCTCTTTTTTTTTTCCCCCTCTTGCAGGCCCACTGAAGTGTAAAGCCATCCTTCACTCCATATATACGCTGTGAACTTGTAAACAGTGATCCAGGACCCCCAGTTTCCACATGTAAAACTCCAGTGGGTGGAATGACAAAATAATGGTGTAAATAAAAACAGCCCTCTGCTGCACTCTTTTTGTCCGTTGAACAGACGTTTGATGTTTCCCTGGTGTTTCTGGCGATAGCTGTTTTGCTCCACAGCTCCATTCAGCCGCTGCCAAAAGCACAAACTAATGTAATACGCAAAGTACAATATGCAGGCTATACAGCAAAATGTCCACTGACCCATTCTTCTGCTTCTGTTAACGCTAAATAACAACATTTGGCTTTGTGGCCTCTTACAGGGTGACGAGTGTGTCACCGGAAAAATTATACATTATAGCCAGCGGTTAATTCTAACTAGTTTAAGTTGAGATGAAATGAAAGAATTCCCTTTTAACCCTTTTAGATCACATCCCCGGTCACATTGTGCACATATCTAACAAAATATGCCAAAAAAAATAAAAAACAGAAAATCTATTTCTTTGTATTCTTATATCAGGTTTTCTTCCTGTAAGCTTGAAGCAACCGATTTCAACCAATAATAGCATGACGACCTCCCATCGATCAATCATCAACTTTTAGCGGCACAGAGCTAACATTCATCAGTTACCTAGCTAGCAACAGCGTGGCACGTCGGTTATGACACGCCCACTTTTCAACGTTCCAATCAAATTCCTCCCAACGTTATGTTCCGCCTGCCGATCCCTTTTCACTCGGAAATACGTCACGATACGGAAGCCCGATGCTGTCAAAATGCCGTTTCACCTCGACTTTAATTAGTGCTTAATTCCGATTAATAACGGAATAAAAACCATAAAGCGATTGATTAAATGTACTTTTAAATGATTATATTATCAAAAGGCCTATATATAAAATGGTCATGAAATGTGCAAGTTAAAGGAGTACTCCAACGATTCTCAGAGTCACGGTGGACAGTTGCAAAATCGATGCGGCAGAACCAGAGCTACATTGTCTTTTTTATTCCACATATTCTTCGCCTACATTACCCAGAATTCCAACTCAACCACTGAGAGTTTTGTCGGAGAGCCAGGTGTGTAACGCTAGCAGCGGCTAATGTAGCCTCAAGCCTGAAGCAGAGATGAGGAGCGGTAAGCTGCAGAGGTCCGGTAAGCTTGTTTTTTTTTCAATTTCAAACATGCAGTCTTCAGCCCCAGCCGACACTGGCTGAAGTGACATCACATGAGGATATTATCAGACTTCGCACAGCTCCCTCTGGAGGCTTCATACTTTTTCACAGAGTTCCCCTTTAATCATTCTTTCATTTTTTTTTTGTCTCTAAATGATGATTTGGGGCTTTTTAAATCTTTTGACACTGTTGTTTTAAAGTGGGCCACATGGCTGAAAAACTCACACTATCACAGCATACTCAATTTTACGCCATGATGTCTCTGTTTTTGGTTAAACCAGTGAATTAAACACATGGCTAATTCAAAGAACTTCATATCATATCGATACAAAAATCCTAAAATCCCAATATGGTCATGGATCAGTCCTGATCATTTGATTTGCAAAAATGCCCACAGTGGTCGAGCACAAACACAGATATTAAACTGATAACAAATTGTATCATCTCAATAGTTTATGTTGTCATATCTAATTTACTCCGCTCTTCCTATCGTATTCCTTCTTTTCACTGCACTGAATCAGGTACCGTTGACTTCCCTTTAATTTGACCTTTTCCACACTGTATGTCATTATCCCATATTTGACCTACATCCCGCGCCAACTCTGCGATGAGGACGTTCACACTGTATGAAATATTCAACAGGAAGACGTAACGGTATTTTATGGCATTATTTTGTCCACATTTCCTCCAAACTTGGCAGATTTTGGTGTCTTTTGGAAACTTTGGGGGTCTCCACTAGAATTTTAAAAGTCTCAGCGAGTTGGAGCAGAAATCCTACACGAGTCTGCAAAGACTGAGCACATTTCTGAATGGGGCTGTTTTTCGATTGTGGTATTAATACTTCAGCATGAGGAAATTATTTGAATGTTTTTCTACCGCAGCATTTTCTACAAAACAAAGCAAATCCAGCAGCCTTTCACTCACAGTTAGTACGTATGCTTTTAAATACACCACTATGATGCCTGATATATATATATATATATATATATATGCCTGGGTTGAGGGGTTGGGTTGCGGGAAAGCATGGTAGACAAATCGTACTTTCATTCTTATTCATTAAGGTAACAAGGAATAGATTGCTGAGTGAAAACCGTGTATCTCCATATTTGGTGATCTTCATGCTTTCACGTCAGCTGTTTGGCTGCTTCGTCACTATCAGGCTTTCTTTTGTTTCCTAAAAGGTCCTCAGCGGCGAGATGAAAGCGTTTTGGGTTTTTTTTTCCACCGTCCTCAGCAAGACAAGATCCAAGACAAACTGCGCGGAGCTGCACATGTTTGGAAGTGACCCCGCTCCTATTAATTGCGTTACGGAAGAATGTGCGAGCGATCCAGAATCAAATATACGCGAACATATATACGCGAGAAGCCCTTCTGAGCACAGTTACACAGGTAGAGAAGTATGCGCCGTAAAACACGAGAACACATCCTGGGACACTTTAACAGGATAATTGAATGAACAGACTCAACACTGCCCCGTGGCTCCACATATCTTCTAATCCGAAAAGACGATTGCCAGGCACATGTTGGAATTCAGCAAGATTAAAAACATCCGCCACCTCTTGTCCTTCTCTTTCTCCTTCTTCGTCTTCTGGGAAACACAACAGATACAAAAGCAGACTTCTCTGTTTTCTCCAGTAACATATTCCTGATTAATAACTGTTGTGACAAAACATCTCAAACATACAAACTAAGTCACAAAAGGCCTGGCAGCTTCGCAAGTGCTTGAGCTGACCTTTGACCTCTGGGTGTGCGTTAGAGGGGTTCCGAGGGGGTGGGGCTCTCTCTCGCTCTCTCTCTCTCACACACTAACAGACTATACAATTTATGTTACACGGTTCAAGGGGTGAGTTTAACCAAACAACTGATAAAACCTCCCAACACAAGGAGGGCGTGTGATCTATTACCTGTGTTTTGCCAAGTGCAGACTAAATCTGGCTGCCCTTCTGTGAAATCCACCCAGACTAATTCGAAAAAGACACGTTGTGCCTCCTCAAGCCCCGACGCTCTATAAATTCACCCCATTTGCCAAAATGAACTTCTTTAGTCAGCAGGGACACAGGAAGTAACAAATTTACCTTCAATTATAACTTCCTCCCTAAAGAGCAGGGAGCGATAACTCTGATGACTGTCTGGTTATCAGATTCTTTTAAGTATTCAAAAATCCTGCGGCGTTTACATCCATTTTTACTCGCTAGCAGTCTTCTTCCCCTGTCTTTGTTGCCGCATTGCTGTGTTTCTTTGCACATTGACAGCTGTAACGGTGATGACGTTGATCGCTGTAAGCCGCTGACTGCTCCACTGATAGTTTCCTCCACAGTATGACAGACTTCCTGCAACATTTTCTGAGTATATGCCGAACTTAAACCTCCTCCCAACCTGTGAGCTGGCCACCATCTACATTAAAGCAGCAGATGCATTAAAAAAAAAAAACACACACACATCCTTATTTTTAGCTCATACCTCCCCAACAGTTTCACATCATCCACTGTCCCTCTGAACTGCGGAGTACCTCAAGGCTCCGTCCTGGGAGCCCTTCTATTTGGTATCCAGACGTTCCCACTGAATAATATACATAATACGTATTCACAATATTTCTTGTCATGACATGCAACTATGTGTCTGTAATATCAGGGGCGACAAGCACTTTGGCGTCCTGTCTGATTGACTTTAAATGTTGGATGTCTATATAATAACTCCTTCCGAGCCAATGGAGACAAATGGAGACAGAGTCCTGTTTGGGTCATGAAAGTCGTTCGAATGTATCGGTGAATTTGATCGAATTTGATCGGGCCTGGCACCCTCCACAAAGCATAAGCAGCGGATATAGTCCAAAAATGCACATTTATAGTCTTTTATATTACACTGGCAGTCCGCAGGAACCCATTCCTGTTCGTATTGTTTCAAAAACTGGATGATTTTTAGCTCTCTCTGATTTTGAAAAAAAAAAGAAAAAAGATTTATGCTTTCACTGTTTCCTTAACTCATTACTGTAACTTTACCTCTGTTACAGTCCCTCGGCCAAGACTTAAACCTCTGGGCCCCCGACCTCTGGAACAAGCCTGCCTGTTGAAATGTGCCTTGCTACCTTCGTAACTTCCCTCAAAGTCTGCGGAAAACCAATTTGTACAAGCTGGCCTTTCTGCATTGAGAGGCGTTTCTGTGCCCTGTCTCCTTGAACTCTTTGGATTTATTTGGGTCAGCTTCATGGATCAAACCTCTTTGTGTCGTCCCAAACGTTTCTGCCCATTTCGGTGTTCTGGCCTTAAAAAAAATCCTTTCCACTAAGCTGCAGCTTCAGAAAAGCCTTGATTTCTCAATTTCATTCTGAAGTTGTTCCCTCTTCTTGTCTGTCCTGTTTACACTCCGCACATAAACATATACAGACGGTTGCAGCAACACAATGAAGCATTAGAGGAACAGAGGGCGCTGCACTCAACCCATGTCATTCCTCCTACAAACACTCGCAGGCCTCCTCTGATCCTGCTTACCAGCTCCAGTAATTAGCAGCATGTGTTAACATTGTGCCCCTATGGTTTATTTTCAAAAAGCAATCAAGAAAAGCAAGCATGTTACAGTCAAACGTAGTGTTTAAAGCAGCAGCACTGGCACAGCTCTGTTGAAACCTATGATCTATGGTCACTTGAACGACTGATCACCAAGTAAACAGGGATTTTGTAGAAAAAGCCAGCAAACTGATGTCTTAAACACGCAACTTGTTGTTGTTGTTACTGCAGTATGTTAACAGAGTCCATCCTGTCTACAAGTCGACCGACATCGGGCCCTGTCAGTGGGAATGTCTTGCATCGCTCTAATTAGTCCCAGATCCAGGATTATAATTAGTACCAGGCCCAAGACGTACCAGCGTGCAGCCGTGTGCTTCCTGACAGTCATTTCTTTGTGTTGTCACCTCGCAACAACAAACACGGGAGGGAGTTAAAAAGCCCTTCAGTTCTCGCGTTCCTTCCAGTTCCTACGGCATTGGGTCACCTCTGGGTTGGCGGCGGTGAAACCCCCTCAGGGCTGGGCACAATTTCTGTGATCATTTCATTTGGTAATCTATTTACTTTCAAGCATAAATGAAAGGAGGCCTGTACAGTTGTGTACGGCTGCGAAGATGGACAGATGGCTTTACTTGCTGCTAAACTGTAGCTGCCGTTAGCTAGTTAGCCGTGCTGCTAGCGGTTCTCTTGGCTAGTTGACTCTTAACTCTTGACCGAAAGCCTCCTCCTTCCCGGCGGTCCAGAGCTCCCGTGCTGGCGCTGCAAACGCCAGCGAGCCGAGCTAACGGCCGCTACAGTTAGCAGCAGTTAGCGGTTACTTCAAAGCTATCTGTCCATCAGGAAACTCCGTGAGGCAGAGCAGCCGGAGGACATCAGAGGGAAAACCAGAAAACATTTTGTCCGTAAAATGTGATCCAGCTTCACCAAAATCGGTGAATAAATGTGTGTGTTTTTGTGCAGCAATCAGTGAGGCCCGGTCCCCAGAAGCACTTTCTTGCCTCCACACACCTGACCAATCACTGTGAGAAGTGGGCGGGACTGTTTTTGATCGTCCATTTCAGAATGGTATGCCGTGGGTCAACCCTCCTTGTTGCACATACACATAGTGGCTTTAATTTTACAGCCGTTTCCTTTCATGAAAACACGTGTTTGGCAAAGTCTTTCCGGGCCAGAGGCCGTCACGACCCCCAGTTGTGGCTACGGCCACTCCGCAGAAATCGCAGTGCAGCCCAGTGCTGTTGTTGGGGGCTTCGTGCGGCCCGTTCAGACTGGCAGCCCATATATGACATTTATCCCACGTGACTTTGCGCAATGTTGGAGTTTCATTTGTTTCATGTATGTTGTGTCGCGGCTCTGTGTATGCCGACACAATAACACCCCGCAGCCTTCCTCAAGCTCTTTCACGCTCCTTTGAGTGGTTGTCACCAGCCGGCAATTAGCTGCAACTCGGAACAAAGCCCCCACTCTTTGCAGGCGTAGGGGGGGAAAAAAGCAATGAACAAGGAAATAAACCCTAGTATATTTACTCAAGCACTGTCTTTTTAGGTACCTGTACCTGTAATTTCCGTGTTATGTTACTTAATACATTTATCCTGAAAGCTGTAGTTCATTTCACACACAAAATATATGATGACCAGTATATAAAATATCACATTGCATTCATTTAGCTGCACCCCGCCATATGGATACAACCCACCCCCAAAAAATTGCAAGGATCATCATCAACTTTGGCGAATATGCTGAACTGTGCTGCATTTAGAAGCAATAAGAGAGTTCTTTTATATGATAAAATGACGCATTGTTCTTTGGAATTACTCAACAACATATTAAGTCGTTTCATCAGCTTCCCCTCCACCAGCTACATGCATAAATGTAACTGTAATAATAATTGAGTTATAATATTATATTATTATAACACGGGAGCCATTTTTCTGTATAATGAGAAGTTTTGATACTTTAAGTACATTTTGCTGGTGAAACTTCTGCACCTACTGTTCCTCTAAAAGCAAAGTTCTCGCATCGTAGCGTAGAATTAAGTTCCTTGCACCCGAATAGTGAGGGAAAACTCCGGGCACTGAGCACTTCCCTCACATTTCCACAAACTCCAGATTAATGGACTGACCTCTGGCTAACTCCTCTTGGCTTGTCCAGCGCCGCTACGCACATGCTCGCCGGGGGGAAGGGGGAAACATGCACAGGAGGTAAACCAGGGCGTAATAGAGTAGATGATATGGGCAATAAAACCTTGGGAAAAGCTTGTGCCGTGCGCGCCATGTAGCAGTTAATCAGCTCTCCTTGTGTTTGTGAGTTACATCAGCGCCTGGCCTGTAGCTAAATAACAAAGCCATTAGTTCATACTGCACATCAAACCACAGACAGGTTTCCGTCCAGCAGCGGCACATGTAACACAGTTGTGTCTAACCTAATTGGCGGAGCACCTGATTACAACAGCGTGAATAGTTGTTGTTTCCCCTAACTAAGAGTGAGACTCCGCATTAATCACTTTCACCTGCTGTTTTATGTCTGCTTTCAGGGAAGGAGCGCGTTAGCAACACTCAAAAAATAAAAAGGAAAACTTATAACCGGTTATAATAACAATGTGCTCACCAAAGTAACAGCTAAGATCTCTGAATATGGCTACGCCGCTAAAAGTAGGTCCCACCGCACCACTTTTGCAGGTGACAGCGAGCGCACCTGTAATGCCACGAATAACCCCTCATTGCAAAGGAAACCCGTGTGCACAGTAAATATAGTGGTAATAAGTTGAAGCAGGAGGTGCTTCTGTAGCCTGAACTATGATCGGTGTCTACAACTGACAATTTGGGCAAAAATGTTACCATTCACCTTCATTTTCTCTCTGCGTAACCTCCTTTTTGGGTTTTTTTTTTTCTTAAACCTTCTGTTTCTCGCCAGACCTACATTAGGCAAGATTGCCACATACTGAGATCTCAGCATTAGGGCCGCATTCAGGCCGGCTTGAGCGGCCCTCCCATTCATTTGAACGTTCCAACGCAGGTGGCTCCGCTGTGATAACTTTCCAGAGATGTGAAATCCAATCTGGATTTACACATGCAACGTATTTCAAACCTACACTCTGGAGCTTTACGAATGGTAGCAGAAATGCGTCTGTAAAGCTAAGTGGCAAAAACTGTAACGCGCCAACATGTGTCAATGGATGCCCCCACTTTCACCAGCGGCAGCTCTGCCTTCAGTTCGTTAACTTGATATTCAAATACAGATTTTTCAAATACAGCCTACTGCGGCCCATTTTTACCCGTTTCTTTTGTTAAACTCTTCCACAGTCGCTATGGCGACTGGCAATGGCAACGCCAGTGCAAAGCAAAAGATGGAGGACACATTCACAGTTTGGATTCCCAGCTCATGAAAACAAAGATTCATGTTCATGAACACAGAGACACTCACTAGTTGTGGTTGTAGAGCCCTTACAAAATTTAAAAATTTAAAAAAGCATATTTTCTACCTCCCGCTGCCATTGACTTCCATCCATTTCACTATGAAAACGAACTTGTAGAGACTTGAAACAGCAAAGGCAATTCATTTGCTGCTATTGATGACGTCACTCAAGCATGTCACAAGGTTTTAGATTTTTATAGTTCAACGAATAGAAGTCAATGGCTGCATTACAGGTGTTTTAACTTCCTACAAGTTGTTGTCTGCGGTACTAGAAAATTAAGTGGGAATGTTGTTGATATGCGACATGTGGAACCTCATGTTAAAACAAACACGCCACATATAAAGATTTGTATGTTCAGTGATTTTCAAGCATTTGACAAGTGAAAGAAATCAGGATACCGGCCCGTGAAATGCACATTGATTTCACATGTGCATTCCCTGTAAGCATGAAATCGGGGAAACAACCCTTAAATTTGTGATCAAATAAAAAGAACACTGACTTTCCGCCAGAGGGATTAATGAACTACCTCCTCTCCTCGTTCTGCCCCCGGCCCTTAAGACTTTTCTGTCTGCCTTCAGCTCAAAACGTCTCAGTCGGCTTTAGAGGTTGACGGACTGAATCGGGCGGCATCTCAGGTCATCGGCATCAGACGCCTTTAAATCTCCTCTTCACTGTTCCCCAAGTTCCTCTCCGTCTCCTCTGACATACCCTATCCTAGTGGGTCCTCAGCGAGGCCATCATAGAAAGAAATGCTGCTTGCAGAGCCATGAAAGAGGATGGGGGGGGGGGGGGGGGGTGATAATCATTTACCCCCCCCCCCCCTCCTCCTCCTCCTCCCCCCCCACACCTCCCGCGCCCCTTTCACTTCGTACCAAATGGTGAGCCCTCAGAGCCAGCGCTGAAAACAGGAAACCTCCACAGCTCCCCCCCACCCCCCCGCGGGGAGAGTAAATGAATTAGCATGACTGACAAAGACGCGAGATCACCTCGAGCTACGCGTCCACTTAACATGACAACGACACAGTGGCCCTTTGAGTCCGGCTCAAGCACCTTTTTTTTTTTTTTCCCCCCCTATGAGGACGAGGAGCTGCAAGGAACGCATGTCAACAAGCTGACGGGGGACAAAGAGTTGAAGTGATCACAGAAACTTATGGGCCCCCCCCCTCGCCCCCTCTCCTCCGCCAACACCCCTTAAAACCACCAGAAGCATTTACAACAGTAAAGGAAAAAAACGGGCATCAAACAAATACTCTTAAGGGCCAAAACAAGACAATTAACTCCAAACTCCAACCAGTCACTTCTTAAAACACAGTCTGAAACACTTAATTAAAGGGAACTATTTATATAACAGTCCACTATACTTCTATTAAAGTGTGTGTGTGTGTGTGTGTGTGACTGTTGCCATGTGGGATGCCAGTGCATGAGATCCTCCAAGCTGGACAATGGATGTGCTACAGCTTTTTACTTTAAGAGAAAAAAACAAAAGGAGTGGGGGGGGGGGTAGGGGGGGGGCTCCATCTATTGTGTAAGGTCACCTCACACACGCGTGAAGGCAAACACGGAGAGTGATGCAGAGAGTTCAGTTTGTCGGCCTGGATACGTGTTGCGCATCACCTCAAAAGTTTAATCCGGAATTCAGTCTCGCAGTGAGAAGGGTGTGTGTGTGTGTGTGTGTGTGTAGAAGGGGGGGGGGGGGGGGGGGGTCGGGGTCTTACCGTCACATCTCAGATTCGGAAGCAAGAAAAGCATCCAGAGCAAACTCCTCGGGGAGGTCATGGCGTCAGTTCGCACTCACAAAAAAAAAAGGGGGGAAATATATGAAAAACAAAACAGGCTGACTGTAGTTTCATCCAGTTTTAGGAGCCGGGGTCCTTCTTCTTCTTCTCCTTCTTCTTCTTCTTCTTCTTCTTGTGTTTTTCTCCCCCCCCAAAAAAGTCAGCAGCCAGGCCCGGAGAGAGAGCGCAAGTTCCAGGTCGCGGAAGAGGCAGACATGGAGGTGCGGGACGGATGCGGATTCCAAAAAGAGGGTTCCAACATAAAAAAAACAAAACAAAAAAACAACAACAGACTCACGCACACTAAGCCGCGTTCATCCCCGTGTGGCGGTACAGTCCCGGCAGAGGCGTCGAGAGCCGCGCGGCGTCTTCGGGGCTGTGCGCGGATTCCCCAAGTGGCTTCTTGTCCTCGCGCTGAGGAGAAGTGAGAGCGTGGAGGGAAAAAAAACACACACACACACACACACACACACACACACACAGAGTGGAGCGCACGCACGCACGCTCGCGCAGAGCGGCGCGGCGCGGGGAGGTTTGAGGAGAGGGCGCCATCTTGAGACGGAACGGAGGTAGTTTGTTTAGCTGGACGCAAACCTTCTCGGGCAAAGTTAGCAGTTCTGCCCCTGTTATATCTCATGTTTACAGCTGACCCGAGGCCAGTCCGTGGGCTCTGACGTCCTCCAAACAGGGACTTGAAAATGTTGGCGCATTCAAACATGGCATACCTTTAAATCTCCCGCTCGCTGTCCACACCAGCGGTTCCCAGCCCTTTTCTTTTTTCTTTTTTTTTTTTTTAAAGGCGCCCCTATGTTACCATTGTATAAACACTGACGACCCCCACCCACATACAATTACAACAAAGGGGGGGGGGGGGGGGGGGGGGGGGGGTAGCGTACTACCTTTGAAATGTCTTTATGTATATTTCATTCTATTCATTGCATAAAAAAACAATAACAAAGCACAGAGCCATTAACTGCACAGTGAACCTAAACAGTAACTTAATACCTTAACAGGAAACTAGCAGTGTGTATGAAAACAGACTACTTCCTGTGGATATTACAATGTATCAGACACGACTCTATGTCCGTATTATGATTTTAATACACCCTTAAAATCAAGAGGGCTTCACAACCCCTCATGGAGCTTTGGCAACCCATGATGGGGGTCGGGGGGCCCCCCCCAGGGTTGGTAACCACTGCTCAACACAGAGGTCTACCATCAAAGAAACCTTTTCACTGTTTGTCAGTGGGGGAAAAAAAAAAAAGTGCCTCTCACTTACTTGACACATTTGTTACATTTGACATTTAATATATTGTAGTATGTGTTATTATTTTATATATATATATATACACACACACACACACACACAAGTACTGTACTTAGACAATTCTGACGGATTGTACTACTATACTTTAGTATTTCTAGTTTTTGTTACTTTTACTCAAAAGGAATTTTGTAGTTTTTAAATTCCACCACATTTATCTCATGTGTGAGGTTTAAAAAAAAAAAAAAGGTACTATATGCAACAATTTACATGTCATTTTGGAACGTCGCAGCGAATCAAATTTCACAAATGGACATCAAAATATTTTCCCTAAAATGCAGTACTCGTTTTCGCAATTTATTTTGGAAACAAAAAAACAACACACACCATAACTCAATTTAAATCAGATATATTTACATGACATGAGAGTAAAGCGGTCAGAAATGCAATGACCTCTAAAAAAAAAAAAAAAAGAGAGAAGTAACATCAACTGAAAAACAAAGAACAACAACAACAACAACAAAAAAACTCAGTGTGTAAAATGACCAGTGTCATATAAAAATCACAAGCCTGGTGTACAGGTCATTAGGCTGCAGGCATATTAAATAAAACAATGAGCACAATGTGCCCCCTTTGGTCAGTACATGAAAATCAGTCATTTGGTCTGTGGAGATCAGGTCCCGCTGAGGGCCCACACGTCCCCCCATAACAATATACGACATGTGGTGCATGAGACTGGACAAAGAAGCATTAAGAGACAAACAAAAACCAAGGCTAGGATCCGTAATGTGTATTCATCAGGAAAGATCCTCATGACACGTTCAGGTGTGCAGGGCTCACAGCCCGCCCCCCCCCCCCCCCCCCCCCACTCCCCCTCACAGTGGCGTCCTACCCAGGCCAAAGCTCCAGTGATGCCGGCCTGTTTTCAGCAGCAGGGAAAGACACTGCGGCGTCATTTGAGGACAGCTGAAGCTGCCTCTTTGATGCGAGACACGGCCTTCTGGATGTCCTCCTCCGTCTGTTCAATGGTGACCACCACTCGGATGCTGAGGACACACGGGTGGAGCAGTCAAGACACGACTCACGTTCACTATTTAGGTTCATTGTACAGTTAACTGTTCTGTGCTGTTTTTTTTTTTTTTTATACAACGAATATAAATATATACCGTGATACATCAAGTAGGCAGTGAGGTAGAGTCCCTTACCTGGGTGGGGGGAGGAAACGCTCCTCTTTTTCCAGGTAGCGGGCGAGGGTCAGAGCCACGTGTCTCTCCAAACACTGATGCGGAAAACAGGGAAACTGCTATGAGACACTAAACATCATCATCTGTGTAGCGCAAATTATCTGTCCCCGTATGGTCATTTTCACACCCATTATTTTCCTGCTGTTTGTGTAACCTGAAGCAAAAGAGGACTTACATAATCTACGATGCTGTGGAGCAGCTGCACGTCAGAGTCTCTGGAGCCCGAACTTCTCTCCAGCTGCAAGTGAAGAGCCGGGGCGAACGGTACTCCTACCACCTTCAGACCCGGGGTTCTGTCAGTACACGGGCAGTCAGGCAATCAGGGCAATAATATTAAAAAGAAAATTTTAAAAAATCACGACACGCTGGGAAGAGCGAGACTGAAACTTGTAAGCCATGTGTATCCTTGTCTCTGCTAACTCCCTCTGCTGGCGTGGACAGACCAGCGTTTCCTCTGATGTCCTCTGTCAGTGGAACACAGTCTGACTTGCTTCCTGTTAGTGCAACGGACTGTATATAAAGATGGCCGACATGACAGCTCCTCAAAAGTGAAGCCAAAACATCTCGACCTCTTGCTCCATCCTCCCCCGTCGCCAACGCGCAGACTCTCTGGCGAGACGGCAGCCCCCGTATCCGGGAGAGTTTGGCTTCACTTTTGCACAGTGGGAGGGAGCGGAGACGCGTCAGCCATCTTGGTTAGTACGGGTGCTCCTCAAGCACGCATTCGTTCTCCTGCACGGTTCAGTATTCATCCCACAAGAAGGAACGCGAATGTGAGGAAACATTCTAAAGCCTGATTTATTAAGTATTATTATCAGGAAAAATAAGTAGGAGGAGACCGTCTGTAATCACACGCAAGCATCGATAAACTTACCCCTGTAAAGCCTTGTACACATGTTTGCACTTTTCCCTCAGGACGCCGAAAATATCTGCAAAGCAGGTGAAGACAGACGGATGAGTGGGAGCAGATCTCACTAAAACAAATGTCTAACAGCTCGTCTCAAATAAAGGCCTCTCTACAAGTGCCCGTACCTGGATCCTCCTCCATGATGTTGAGGGCCTCGATGGCTGCAGCAGCCAGCATGGGGGGCAGGGAGGCGGAGAAGCAGTAGCCCTGGCCCGACAGACGCTACAAAAAAAAAAAGAGACCAACACCTACGCGTCAGAGGCTTTATGTGGAGCGGCCCCGTATTCAAACGCCATGCGTCAGTGAGATTCTTGTCGCCTTTACCTGGTGGTCGATGACGAAGGAGCGCCCGCAGCAGAAGCCTCCGACGGAGGCAACGGCGTTCTCCATGTTAGCACTGATCAGGTCAATGTCATCTATCTGCACGGCGCAGAAATGGTACCACGTTATTGTATATATATATGTATACATGAAATGACCAATTCTGCGCGAGCGTACTCACGTTGACCCCGAAGTGCTCTGTGACCCCTCGGCCGTGCTCTCCCAGCACGCCGAAGGACATGCTCTCCTCCAGGAAGATCCGCACCTTGTACTTGTACTTCAGCTTCACCTGGGGAGGTCAGCCAGACACCCATACGGGCATTTAGAAATACGACGGCCCTGGAGTAATCATGCCATTGCCATGTGTTTAAAAAAAAGCCTCTATTTACCAGTGCAGGGAGCGGACAGATGTCTGCCGTGTTTATGTACAGCCCCTCCACCACAATGAACTTCCGGGTCACTCGAGCTTTACGAGGATTCTGCAACAGAAGCAAAGCGTGTCAGTGTACGAGACTCTGACAACAAAAAATAAAAAATAAAAAAAAAGACAGCGAGACATACGGCATTGAAAAAAAACGGTGATTCTTTTCTCACCTTCTGGTCCTCCAGCTCCTGCTCTTTGAGGAGCCTCTCCAGGTCCTCCATGTCGTTGTGTTTGAAGTATTTGATGAAGCTGCGGGACGCCTGAAGACCCTTCTGGATGGAGAAGCAAGCCGCTTCGTCCCTGAACGCAACAACCGAGGACACGACACAACAATTAAAAAAAAAAAAAAAAAAAGACACGAATCCAACGAAAAAAAAAAAGCCTGACTCACAGTAATTGTGTAAGTCTGATCAGTGAATCCTGGTTTATATATCGCCCTGGAGACGTTAGCACGGACAGTACTCACACAAAGATGATGTCCCCCCTCTTGGAGTAGGCCGGGATCGCGCTAGCGACGGTTGCAAAGCCATACGAATAGATTATGGCCTCTTCCGTTTTCATGAATTTGGCCAGACGGCTCTCCAGCTCCAGGTGAACATCTGGGGAGGTGAAACAAGAAAGCAGCTGAAAGTAATAAGCGTCACTCCAGAGTTCAGCGTCAAACTTGCGCTTATTATGACAGAACATGTTCAGGCTTGCAGAGCACACAGGGGTTCCTTTTTTTTTTTTGCCTTGCCAGAAGCCAGACTCAATGAAAATATAAGGACATTTTTTTTTTTTTGTAATGCTGCGTGTAGATACAAGATCTCAACCACTACAGCTTAGTAACCACTGTGCCCTCAAGGTAGCGCCATGGAGCAAGGGTTCTATAAGCCGGCCTCTGTTTTGTTTCTATTTAATGCTCATTGGTGAGGAAGACGAGGACCACCAGCTGGCAAACACGCAATTATTAGAAAACTCCACAATGCGCCTTTCGAATGTGATTCCTCTCACGACGGCTCAAACTAAGCTAGCCGCGTTGAAGTTAAGGGGAAAAACCCTTAAAGTCGACGATTTCTCTTCTAGAAGAGGCGCAAATGTATCTGCTTCTAATGGGCATCTCAGTGGAGTTTGCAGAGATTCACATTGCATTGCAGTGTTTCTCCAAGGTGTGAGGGCTTTTTTTTTTTTTTTTTTTCTTTGTGGAGGTGGGGGCTCAAGCCTGGATATAGTGACAGTACGTCAACTGCAAATGCACAAAATAAAGATGTAGTTAGAGAAGCCTTAGTTTTTACAGGTGGAAGTAAAGCCGTTGTTGGAATGAATGCGCTCCGTGCACTTCACAGTCCCAACAGGAAGTCTCTTCATACGAAGGCTGGGAGCTTCACGGGGCGTTGAAAGGTGAACTACAGGTAACATCTGCCTCAACAGCCTCTGTGCTTTTCTACAGACTGAAGAGTCGCCTGGACACCACATGGTGGGATGTTAATTAGATGAAACTCACTCACCAAAGGTTCCATAGAAGCCTCTTGGACCACATGTGCCCACGCCGTATTTCTTCAGTGATGCCAAAGCCTTTTGCTGTAACGAGGAGAAGATGTCCCCAATGCCAAAAAAATAAAGAGGAAAAGAGCTTCAGGTAGCAGCGGCACAAATAATACATACTGACCTTAACCCGCTCGTGGTCGAGGAGGCCGAGGAAGTTAAACGACGCGAAGTTAATGCACTCTTTTCCGTTGATTATGATGTTGTGGCTGGGAGGTCTGTAATGGAACACAGGGTGTTTAGCTGCGTAGCTTATTGTAAACCCACTGTAACAGCGTATAGAGTTCAAAGCACAAAAAACACATCAAGTTATTGACCAAGGACTGGGCGTGGTCGCCTCCCCGCTTGCTTTATCCGTCTAATAATATTCTCTTTTCTCCCCCCCCCCCCTCCAAAAACAGTTAAATAATAACGATAAAAGTGTTATTAAGCAAAGAAACACACGTTTCCTTGGAGTTTTAACTTTTTGAATTCACGGCCGGTTCAGCGAGAGGTGATCTCTGCGTTGCCAGATCTCCTGAGAGCGTGTTGCTTCTCCTGGTCTGTCTGCAATTTTAGTGTCAGAATGTTCAGAAGATATGTGGCTTGTGACAAAATGGCTCCAATATTTATGTTGCAGCCGGTCTCCTAAAGGGGGCGTGACACAGATACGGGAAATGACTCCGAGCTGCGCCGACTCTGTTTAAACACAGGTGGCGGATAATAACAGCAGTGAGTCAGAATGGAATGAGGTGAATTTACACAGCGGATAAGACGCAGTTCTTACTGTTAGAGAGAGAAAGAGATAGAGAGAGAGAGAGAGAGAACAAAACCGATGCATTTTTTTTGTTTTGTTTGCCTGATATCATTATTGTTACGGGGTTTCTTTTAAGAATTGGGCCCCAGATATGTAGTGAGCAGGACGCGTTACAGTGCCCTCTGGTGGACAAACTTCATAATGGAAGCACGTTCGCCGTTACTGATCGGCTTACATGCACACTGGTGCTGACATAACTGTCATAATCAGCCGATAACGTCAGCAATGTGAGTATACTGGTCGGGCTCTAGTTGGAGAGCACAGCAATGACAGTATGTATAACAATATCATCAGGTGTGGGAAAACTACCAGTACACACAATTAAGATATACAGCACAAATGCAGTTTAAAGACTTTATGAAGTATTTCTACTTTATTTTATGTTTATTTTATTTTGTACTTGAGCTTTTTGTCTCAATTCCTCGCACCTTTCACTTGATAATTCCCGTCACATTCGTTCACAGAGCCAACGCAAGGTTCGCCACAGGCTTGGGCGCGTGAGCGGCAGGAAAACCACTTCCAGCCTAGTCTAGGAGTTTGCTTAGAGAGAAGACCATTTAGGTTTTTGTAATAAGCACTCATCTGTGGTTTACTGCGTACCTCGTACTTGAGATCAAAATTGAGTCGGTTTTACAAATGAGGCCCCGGGTGTTTGTCCGGGAGCACACTTTGATGGAAGCCTTGGCCCTTGTAGACATGTGGCTTCAGCCAATATTTAAAAGCCGGGAGTAAAAAGCAGAGGGGAGGGTGTCCTGTGTGTTTTACCCTGTGACAACACCATAGCTGAGGGAGGGATGGTCTTTGGAAACAGGAGGAACGAGAGGCTCTGGCTGCCACTCCTCGATCAGGTCCTCCTTTTCCTGTAACACGCAAACACAAGACAGCCGTTTGGTAACACACACACACACACACACACACACACACACACACACACACACACACACACACGTGCAAAACACTACTGCTGCAGTCTGTCCGTCACCGCGCCGACTTTACCTTCTCGGTCAGTTTGTACGTCTCGTGAAGTTTGTAGGTTTTGGAGAACAGAAGTCGGATGATCCACAGGATGAGGATCCCCTCCAGAATCAGGTGATAGGCAGGAGCCTGAGGAAGACGAAGGAGATGAAGATTATCGTGGCGTCAGAGGGGCGTTTGATCCCGTCGATTTTGCAGCTACAAAACCAAAAGCAAAAACTCCACAAATACATTTAGAACTCGTGTCTACAAATACAGCCCCCCCGTCTTTGAATTGTGGTAATCTGTCTAATAATGGATCAGGTTTGCAGGGACAGCTTATTGTATCGTGAAATGGAAAGTAAGGCCGACACGACTACAACTAACTAAGTAACAACTAAGCTCCCGGTTTCTAATACTTCTTCATGTCAGATATTAAACGCCTGTCTCCATCTTGGTGAATGGATGGAAGACAAGAGAAGAACACCAGAGACAGTGACAGAAAGAAGTAGTAGTAGTAGTAGTAGTAGTATGCTGTATTTCATGAATATAGCAGAATGTTGCCACTAAACCAAACACTGTACAATAAATAGGCCTTTTAGTGAGCATGTTTCCAGAGTTACAAAGTAAGACAGTGGTAAACATGTCACTATGTAGAAAATTCCATGGCTATGTACATGACTTGAACTCGCCAATCTTCACGCACACTACGCAGCGAAGTACAATTTGCAGACATGCATAAATAACCACACGACACATTCAGCTTTACTTTTAGTCTCGGCTTCGACGCTGTAACTCGTTCAGTGAATTTCTTTCCTTTTCCCACTTTTGTGGCTAGCTAACTGCCGGACGAAGTTAAGGCTTTTTTTTTTTTTTCCGAGCGTCAGCCAGCTTCCTCGTTGACGTTACTCCGCCTGACGTTGATTGGTCCTTGCGTGAACAGCGACACCGCGCGCAGCCGACGCACAACAGGCGATTGGCTGCGTTGCGAGAGTCTGTTAAGTTACAACACACCTTCCCCAGGCCACGGATACTTCCTGGCTGGGAAGTTTACTATTAACGGCCTGGGACAAAAAGAGAAAAGCATCAGCGTGTCGCTAAACGTACGAGGAATCTACTTGGAAACGCCACGTCACGTTATCCTACCCGACACAGTTGTAGAGAGGAGAAACTTACCTCATAAAACGCCTGCACCATTTCAACCAACACCCACTGCTGCCCGGACGCCATGTTTGTTTTACTCCGGCAACGTCATCAGTGCTGCATTTAGGTCCGCAAGGAAAATTGTAAACCGGAGTCGTCAAATACGACCCACCCCCAGCTTCCATCGTGTAAATGCCACCACTCTCTTGATTGCATCTTGATTTGAAACTTGCAAATACATAATAAATAAAAGAAGTATATTATCATATAAATCAATACATTTATATCTAATCTTACAATAAAACAAAACACATTTACAAATAGACGGATAACTAATCAATAAATACATTGTTTTAATTAGAACGATAAACAAAAAGGACCAAAAGCTCAATGAAATTAAATAAATATAATTCTAAAATGTGCAGAGCTCAGTGGCCAACCAATAGCATCGAGCAGCTTCCAGGTGTGAGCAGGGGAGTGCTGCTGAGCATGAACACTCAATGCTCAGCAACCCCATGTGAAAACAAAATAAATGTCATTCCGACCGCATGACAAGGACTATATTGTGGAGGTTTGCGGCCAAGACGCCAACAAGAAAGTCTCTAAAACGTCTTCCTTATTTGGATTCAAATATATGTTTTCCGCAAAATTGTATTTTCCAACATGAAAGTCTAAATGCAACAATGGAAATAAGGTCCAATATTCTCAGTGCGGTACCTTCGCACTGCAATGCAATCGCAATAAACAATATGCAATCAAAAATCCCCGCATTGCAATGAAATAAGTGCGATGCATCACATTAGTCACGGGGAGCCACCACCTGTCAGTGACGCTACAGAAGGATGGTGGCCCATTCTCAGCATAATGCTCACTGTGACTATTATGTATTTTAGTGTCCTCGCACGGAATGGAAGCGAGCAGCTTGCAAAAGCATTGACACGCCGACCAAGTGCCTGTGTTTAAACATTTATTATAAATAACCAGTTGTTACTATAGCAGTTGTTATTGCTGGCAGACTTTGAGCCCATTATGCTTCGGTAACAAAAACCACACGCTCAACTCTTTGACGGATGCACATGATCCTCCACAGTGAAATGTACAGAAGGGCGTTGCATTCGCCGAATGACAAAATAATTATACAGCAGCTGGATGTCATAATTGTGAAATAAGGGTCATAGGAGATCGTTACACAGCATAACACGGCATTTCATTTCACTTCATCATGTATGGTTTTGTATTGCTGGAAAAAAAATAAGAGCGTGCAGCGATTCAGAGGTCTGAAAGAAGCTGCTGCACTCATGAGAAAAACAAAAAAACAAAAACATTTGCTCACTTTCTCATTATGATGAATTGTTCCTTTTCAATATGCATTGGGTACCATGTCAGTTAAAGCTCTCCTGAGGCAGAAGTGTAAATGACATAATAACGACGGCAGTAAGAGAAAGCCAACATAATTAAACAGTGAATTACAGTCCAGGAGACGCCATGAAGCAATGCCTTTTGCTTAGCTCGACCATGTCCTTTAGAAGATACTGAAGAACTGAATGACACACACACACACACAAAAAACAAACATACGTAAAAAGTGCACCATAGCGTAACATCGTAGGAACGGGCCCAACTCAAACCAGGTCGACCATGATTCACTGCAGGTGTCGGGTCTGGAACTGATCGGACCAGGGGCGACCCGGCGTTTTGATAATGCGACGTGCTGCGTCATCGGGCCGGCGTTGGTGGGGTGGGTGTGGGGCAAATGATGGCTGTGGTAATTAGAGGACTAGCTGAACAACAGGCTAAATAATATTAGCGATTGTGAACCAGCTGGTTCCACTGGTTCACTGAGTTGTGAGCGGCGATCCTGCCGAGCGCTTAAACCCGCAACACATTGAAGCAGCACTTTGTGTATAGCCTTCAACGTCCCTATGATTCAATTACGATATAATGTCTTTTACTTTGATTTAATTTTCCTGCCGTGATTACGCGCTACTTGGAATCAGGTTGGGTTTGTTTTTTGGACATAGCTTGTTCTTTTCGTTCCCAGGCTTGGGGCTTCCCCAAAAGGTGGCCTTGAACAGACCAGTTTTATGTGAACAGTACAATGTCCAATGTACTGACTAACCGCCAAGTTGTATTTAGTCTGTGGGTTTTCCCAGCTGGTTTGGAACTGGATAAGGTAGTGGACACTTGCTGTTTTAAGCAGGCTTCCAACAAATTGGGCGCAGAAGTCCTAGACCTGGTACTATTTCCTCTGGATCCCTTCAAGGTTGTGTCCACCTGCTGTCATGTCAGTTTGGATTTGGTGCCTTGAGTAGTGTAGATTGGTTAGGTCCAGCTCCGCTTTGGATAGGATAGTCTTGAGTCCCTTCTGGGTCAAAATGTTCCGGCCCACGAAGCCCTCCGATCCTCAGTCATGCTACAGCACACACGCAGTCCTTTGCTGTCTGCACCCAAGCAAAACTGAGGTAAACTTGCGTGGAGGAGTCCGGGAGGGCCCGGGATGTCAGGATGACGTTCTGTTATACCCCCCCTCTATGTGCTTCTCCAGCCACAGCTCTGCCAACTGCATTGTCGACGCAAACGTACTCGCCCTTGACCGAAGGCACATTTTGTGTTGCTTCTGCTCAAGACTCGTGTTGCAGCGGACAGGATGATAAATGTGGACCATTCCCGGTTCTTGACTGCGCAACACTTTTAAACCTGAATTAATAACTTTGGTGAACAGGTCTACGTCTTCCAGTCCCCAGCCTAGGATCGAGGTGTCAAAACCTCCAGCTTTCAGCAAATCACTCTTGAAAACACAGGCGACTCCAAAGCCATAATCTCGCCAGAAACCGTTTTTTTTAGTGAGCACAAATGGGTTTTCTCTTGGGGTCTTCTCAGAATACACTATCTTGGGGTCGTACTGACTAAAGACAACGGGGAAATAGACCTGTCGCCCTTGCACAGCGTTGTCTCTGCAGCGCTGCAAGGCGTCGCCGCTAAACATGAGATCAACATCGCAGAAGAAGAGCAGCGTGTCATTATCAAGCTGCGAGGAGCCCAGCTCCAGAGCCAGCCCTCGCGAAAAGTTGCCCGTCATGGGGATCACGGAAAGGTCGGCTTTGGGATACTTCCTGTAGTAGAATTTGATTAACTGAACGTGTTTCCCCCTGTCCTGGTTACTCTCGTTGTCCACCAGAATGACGGAGAGCTTAACATTTTGTTTGGGCATCAAACACACTTTCTCAAAGTTCTCCATGAAGCGGACAAAGGTGTCGTAGCGACCGGACAGTGGCACTAGGATGTTGACCTTTCTCTGGCTCTGCTCCCACGTTTCCCTGGTCGATTCGTAGGCCTGGAAAGGAGACAAGAACTTCAGAGAGTTGGACAGGAAAGACGAAGATTGGGATTCGGAGTTGATGGCGGCCACAAGTTCAGCCACATCCAACTCCTCAGTTTCAGTAAGGAAGGGGCGGCTAAAGGGCTGCTGAAGGTAAGCGTGCCGCCTCACGGGCACTGTGATTTTGCGTCCCTTATGTTTCTTGTACAGAAGCAGTAAGTCTAAGATGTACTCCGCACCGTGCATTGGATCCACCCTGTAGTAGCCATACTGAATCTCCTTGAAGTCAATTACGCGGCCGCGCGTTTTCGAATTCTCATTAATCATTTCCATGACCTGGAGTATGATGTCTTCTAGTGCGGTCCGAAACAAGTTCCCAAGGCTTTGCCGAGCCATCTTGTTCTCAACAGCCGAATAAATGTGGCGGCCGGTCAGGAAATCCCACTCGATGACGTCATTCCTCTCATTGGGCCGATAGAGCATGTGGGAAGGTGGGGACCCCAGCTGTTGGTCCTCCCACAGCACTTCCGTGTCACTGAGGTGACTCATAACCAGGCCTTCGCGGTGGAGCAGCACGGTGCGGTGGCGGAGCCTTGAGATCTCGCGGCTCAGCATGAAGCCGTGGAGCCGGTACTGGTAGGCCGGCTGCTTGTTTGGGTGGAGTGTGATGGCATTGTGGATCTTGCTGCTGCGGAGCTCTTCAATGAAACCTTGGAGCTTGTGTTCATAGTTCTCATAGAAGAGCTGCTGCATCTGTGAAGAGAGTTGCAACACCGTGAGAAGCGCATGGATGGTGCCCCAAACGCCAGTGCAAACACTCTCAACTCCTTTTGCCATATGCCACCTTGATCAAACTAGACTTACTGTGCTTTAAATCAAAATGTACTATCAATTACAGATTTACTGAGCCAAAGACAGTATTTTAATGACCAACATACTGTAAAGTATTTTCTATCATGTGGGCTTGAAATAGAGGAAGATGCCTTCAAGAGTGTAGGCCATATGAGGGACAAACTCTTTTACATAGTTACACAGACTTAAAGTAAAAAAGGATTAACCCCGGTTTAAAAAATGATCTAGATTTAAAACTAATTGTGAAATGAAAGAGTTTGAATTAGTAAAATAAAGTGCAACTTACTAATAGTAATTGCTACTTGGATCTTTTTGTCGTAGGTTTGGCCATTAGCTTTATTGGTAATAATAATAATAATTTTGTAGCCGCCACATTAACTGCTGAGATCTGGAAACATGGTGACGTAGCTAAAAAGAAGTCAGACAGTCAGACGGGAGGGGGGAAAAAAAAAAACCTCCAAGTTAGTCAAACCTATTTCAAAAGAAACGTAAAAAAAAAAAAAAAAAAAAAAAAAAAGGTGAACAGTCAAATTATTACTCAAACTGTCCAAACATCCATCACAGTTTGACCTTTGACTTTGACCTGCTGTACTTACCGTAGTTGTGTGCACACTTCTTTCCTGTACATATTAGCATTTCGCTTCGCTCACTCTCAGTTTTTACCTAAAAACACAGAGGTTTAGTCGGACTGCCTTGCGTTTTTCGTGTTGTCACCATGTTCTCAGATCTCAGCAGTTAACTGAACCCCAATTTCCAGCAGACGCGGCCGTGCAGCGTCCCAGCTTCATTGCAGCGGCTGGAAACCCCCTTGCTGCCGGGACAAAAAGACACAACATTGACAATTAACGCGCACTCGCGCATTGGAAAATCCACTCCGGCTGGGATGGGACGGGGAGAGGGAACGGGAGGATGCATCCAAATACAGCACAGCGAGCTTTTCTTGTTGGTTTCTGCCCCTTCGCTTCTGAAGTCAGTGATGCAGGTACAATTACAGATACAAAACTCTCAATTCCCACACAACAGAATACAGAGTCCGTGATATTCCAGGAGCCTGCAGGAACAGAGAGCAGATTGATTCGGCCCATACCTCATAAGACCACACACACTGTGTTCCCCCGAAGCGTCGCACACAGCGGCCCACTTCCACGTCCTCGTGGGTGGTGTACATCTCCCTCAGGCAGGTATTGATGTGAGGGACCATCCTGCGCAGCACCTCTCGACTGAAGATCATCCCGGGGCCCCCCATGCAGAAGTTCTCCCCGGGCTCGAGGGCCAGCCTGCCCAACTCTTCGGCCATGCCGAGGCCCGTTTGGCCGAGGTACAGGGGTCTGCTGCTGTTCAGGGACCGCAGGAACAACTCCAGCTTCTCACCTGGCAGAGGGTGAAGAAAGTCGATGAAATTACACACACACACACACACACACACACACACACAAGCCATCATTTTCACTCCCAGAGTAATCACCTCTTATGTAAACATCATCATCTGCCCGCATGAACCACTCGTATTTATCCAGGTAGTGGTCGTGGATGTACTTAAGCATCATGAATGACTTCTTCTGTGGCGGGTAGGAGTCGTCCACACCTGCCAGCGAAACCACCGGGACGGGCCCGTGGGCGGCGCCAGACCCGGCGCTCGAGAAGAACTCCACCCTCCCGGGTATGGAGCTCACCCAGGTCTTGTATGCAGCCACGGCGCGAGTCCGCAGATATTTTTTCGCCGTCATCACGCCGACATAGACGAAGTGGCCCGGTCTGCTCACGGGTCTCCCGGCATCACCGCTGCTGTTCCCCGCGGCGAACAGCCCGTCCTCCTCCCGGCCGAACCGCGGGCCGTCCCGGTCCCCGACAGCCGCGGGGTGCCCGGGGACGTTGGGACCTCTGCCGGCGGAGGAGTCACTGTAGGGCAAGCACGCGGGAGATTTTTTCCTTCTACTTTCCAGAACCTGGGGCACGATGAGCCACGAGGACGCGGTGAACCCGAGGAAGACGCCGAAAATGACGGTGGTCCACGGTCTCCTGGGTTTCAGAGCCATTGCTGTTCACCCTGCGACGCGCTCAGCTTCCGCGGTGATGTGTGAATGCTGCCGTTGTCCGGGGGGGGAAGCTGCTGACGTGTATGGGCATCTCCGTAGAGCAGCCTCGGTGTCCCACCTGATGTGGAAAATTACACTTTCCACCTCTGAAAGACACGTATCCCCTCAGAGCAGTCCGCTACGTCCTTTAAGGCTCGCCTGTCACATTTGAAACGGTGCCTAAAATCATGCCACAACCGCCGCCGCCCCCCCCGTAGGGTACAGCTATCAGCCAAGTTCCATTCCGACTTTCAGATGTCAGGACTTCTGAGTAGACGTCGCACTGGCTCTTTATAATTCCCCATGGTGTCCTGGGCAGTCGTTAACTTCACGCTAGCTAGTCCAACAACATCACCAACACGTCGACGTGCTCCTCGTCGTTCCAACGGCAGCCATTGTTGCCCACTTTAACCCGCTCACGACTCGCCACCAGGTTTAACGCTGCCCACGTCACGGCTGCTTTTATGCCAACTTCGCGGTGGCTCAACTAATTAGTCCCTCTCCATGACAGGAACAGGCAACTCGACTGTCACCGTGTTGTGACTGTGTTCCGTCCCGTTACTAAGAAGATGATGGGCACTTCCGGTCGGGTTTTTTTTGTTTGTTCAGAATAAAAGCGCAATTCCTCTAAATCCACAGGACTCAAGAACCAAAAGGCCTTCATTTTCATCCATTTTCAACAACCAGTTGATCATAAACAAAGACGCAAAGTATGCACGAGATATTACGCAATGATAATTGTTCTAATTAATAATTCATCTTTCGGCCGGACGTTGGTGCTTTTATTTTGGTTATCCAGCAGCAGCCCTTTTCAGGTCGGAGACTTCCGATCACTTTGTTTTGTTACAGAATAAAAGCTTCCTACCAACAGATTTGGAGGACTCACAAACTGGGTCATACGGGGTTTCTTTTTACATAAAACATAAAAAATAGGCACTCTGCACCAATTCTATGTGATAATAACTGTCCTAATGAAATAGGGGAGCCCTACCTTTCGTCACACTGTACGGCAGTTTGTTTCACTTCTATGCCAGCAGCAACAATTCCGGGCTGATCCTTTCAGAATAAAAGCACCACTTCCACGCATCTACCACTCAAAAAGCAGACAGCCCGTTGGCTTGCAAGAGGCTTGGAGGGTGCATCAATTTGTTGCAAGAACGAATAAACACAGGGCTGCACAAACACCCTTTTATTATTATTTCCTTTGAGCTCCTCATGAGACAGAGGAAAGAGCAGTTCAATAAATCCTCTTTCCACTATAAGAAGATTTAACTCTATTATGCCAAGTTTTGATCAGCCTGCAGCTGTTGATGCGTTGTGTCGAGCTGCTGCACCAGCAGGTGGAAGCAGAGACACAGTGGTGTTAAACTGAACATTGGCGGGGTGTGTGTGTGTGTGTGTGTGTGGGGGGGGGGGGGGGGGGGGGGCTGGTGATGTCACTGGAGCACCCCCCCCCCTGCACGGCGTCGGGAGAATGGGGAGAAGTTCAGTCAGTGTGATGAGAGGCTGCCGGAGACTCCTCATCTCGCCGGACGCCGCCGTGTCGTGCGGGATTTCGGGAGGAGGACAGCAGCACCGTTGTGTTTGTTTGTTTGTTTGTTTGTTTGTCTTTGTCCATGATTAACCAGCGGATATATCCCCAGCAGCACCGAACGGGTCCGGATCCATGAGCCCAGGCAGGATCGTTATTCTCTCATAAACAAGGTAAACGCGCTGAGGGGGGGGGGGGGGGGGGGGGGGGGGGGGGGGGACTGTCTCTGTCTGTGTTCTTGCGGCTGTGAGAAACTCCGCGGCTCCCGCAAGAAAAAGTTCGAACATCCTCCGCACTCTCATCCATTTCAGAGGGAACAGCAAGTACAGTCTACTTACAAAGTGTGTCATATATCTTTCAGATAAATGTGGCCTATGTCATATATAGATATAGATATATATAGAGATATATATTAAAATTCAAATCTCTAACCCTGGAGCCTGGACACCATGCTTGGGAGTTGTGTTTTAATCTTTACGGATTTACAGTGAAGCTCGCACGGATCTGCACCTCTGTGTGTGTGTGTGTGTGTGCGTGTGTGCATTCACATTTCAACTTACATGAAACATGCTGACATAACATCAGCAAGGCTCACCATTCGAATTATTAGTCCTGTATAAGTACATACATACTTTATACAGTATTCTGAAAGGGACAACTCTACCCATAAGGAATACTTTTACTTTTGATGCTTTGAAGTACACTTTCAGTCACATTTTGCATGGCTTTTACTTGTTGAGACATGATAGTGATATTACTCCTTTGAGTTAAGTGGAGAATCGAAGTAGGCCCACTTCATCCGCCACTGTCCAAATGCAGGGAAAAAATGATCTAAATAATCCACACTACCAGGAATAACTTTCTGGTGTAAGTTAGGGGGGGGGGTGTTGAATTTATTGACTTCTTTGGCCAAAAAAAAAAAACACAACTGTACAGTAAATCTAACTATAAAGTGAACCTCAGGAACGCAAAACCGCTACATTGTAAAAGCGGCGGTTCTGACCTACATCTGACTTCCTCTCACATCCACCGACAGTTGGACAGCAGCAATCCCAGAAACCATCGCTCCACCATGAGACCAAACCGCTCTGACTAATTCAGGACCACCTTGTGCGACGCAGTGTCTGGGCGGAAGACACGCTCGACGCTTGATACGCTCCCAAGTTGAAGGAGGTGCCACTGCAAAACTGATGCAGTTGTATATTTGCATTTTTGTCGCAAAGATTTTTCCTCTCCAAGCAAATCTACAACTTCAGACTCTCACTTCAGAAAAACAAAATGTGTAGCTCACTTAATATCCGAAAGAGTTCACAGCTCGCGGTTGCTAATATGTGAAGTGCACCAAGCAATCTAACTGACTTAAGGTACCAAAACAACTGCAGCGGGGAGTTCCTCTATAAACACAAAGTAAAATGGCCATAAACGCGGCCGCGTGCAATCAATTCTGACAGAGGATTTGGCACGGTGATACCAAATGAACGTCTGGAAAGACACAGTGCCATCTAGTGGCTGTAGTGTGAGCACTGTATTTTCCACGAGGCTACGTAAATGAAGTTTGAAATAATTGTCTTAATAGTCAGCGTCGCACCGGCGTACTGGCATTTTCCGGAGGTGCACTGAGATCATTTCCTGGATTGGTATCTTGGGTAATCCCCCCCCCCCCCTCCCCCCCGCCCCCCAGTGGAAGGAGAGATGTGGTTTAATCTGGGAGTCTCGAATGAGTCTGGAACGGGCTGGTCGACAGCTGAAGGCAACAGCTATCGGTTCCATCTGCAGTCTCCAACTGGACTGATGTTGTGCACTGTCGAGCCACAGTTACGCACGGCCGGTTACATTTTGTGCAACAAGCAAGGTCAATGAAGGCCAATTACAACCCCCCCCCCCCCGATTATATTATTATTGCGCTTGCAGATATTGTTTATTTTTATGTTAAAAAAAAAAAAGGGGGTGTACTCTAGTGGACCGCAGTGCATGCTTTTGTATTTATGTAGCACAGCAAATGCGTTTGACATAGACCGACTTCAACAGAACATGTGGCGAGCACAGTAAACAGTCAGAGCATGCATTGCACACTGTAATGAATGGCTTCTGCAATGTAATGGATGTTTAAATGTGATAAAAAAAAAAAAAAAACCCAAAGACGGGGCCTCCTCTGTGGCAGATTGTTACACTTCTGTTGGGTTTCTTCTTTATCACTGGTGGGGTTTCTTTCCATCTTTACGACTTTGCACATGGACTTTTACCATGCGTTGCAAAGTTGAACTGTATGTTTTGCGCGTGGACCCCTGTCATTCCACTGCAGTGTATATACAAATGCACCACCTGTTCCCATTAAGAGTTGCAAGGGACTCAACTGGAGAGAGACTGAACAAATAGTACCCGAGGGACATTAAAGGGTCTAATAAGTGGCACCTGCTAAAATCATCAGTAGCCATGGTCAGAATGTCCTTCAGCAAGGCTGTAGTTGTAAAACTGAAAAGGCAAAAAAAAAAAATGCTAAAAGTACATTTACATGCGCTTGCTTCTGCTGAAAGAAATTGTAACTGTGTCTTAAATGACTGATTCTCAGGGCATTTTGAAATGTTATTGTAAGGAATTGCTACCTAAAGTCGAAGGAAATGGTGCAGATTTTAAGTTGCGCCAGATTTGAGGTTCTGAAAGAAGTTGAAGTGGCTGTTTTAAAAGTGGACGAAAAGAAGAATTGACCTTTCAGTGAAGCGTGAGTGCTAAATTGAAGTAAAAGGCATGGAGGGTGTTGAAGAGACCGTTCAAACGCAAGCACTGATAGGAGTTGAAGCGTCAGCCGAACTAAAAACGCTGAAAGGAGCTACTGTGTCGCGACTTGTTGAGTGTTGGAAGGAGTAAGGGGTCATATCATGTCCTTAGGACTAATGAATAGCTTCCAACAGGTGCAGGAGAATGCGCGGTTCAGCAGTGCGAGGTACACGCTAATTACAGTAGCTTGGCTGCAGAGCTGGTGACAGCAGAGTGCTGCAGGTGATATTTATTCAGGCAAACCCTGAAGTTGGCTGTAAAGGCCGACTAGTGAGTAGATGACTTTCCGTGTTCGGCGTGAAGACGTTTAAGTAGTCGTTTCATTTAGCCGCTTGTTAGCAAACCGCCTTTTTTAAGACACGTAAAAGCTTCAAAACTCACGAGTCGGGGGAGGTGGGGTATCTGCCGACGTAGTTTCAAAAGAGACAACGGAAGCAAGTGGTGTGATGTGGGGATACAGCTTGTATAAGCGTACGGAGTCCGTGTGCTTAATGAAATCCTGTCTACGTTAATGGTAAACTGCTGGGACCGGACTGCTGGCCTGAAGCTGAGGAGTGTTTGTGTGCATGGAGACACGCCGTGGGGGGGGGGGGGGGGCACACATTCTGTCTGGTGTTTCCCAAGTGAAAGTGAGGGAGGGAAAGTCAGCTCACACTGCAGGAGACACACAGCTGACTGTGTGTGAGATGAAAGCCAAAACAAAGCCTTGCCAACGAAGCAGGACACACACACACACACACACACACGCACACACACACACACACACACATAGTAATGTCAGTCACACAGCAGCTGTGTTTTCTCAGCGGTTTCAGTCAGCCAACCAGAAGTGGCGGATGTTTTTGAGTGAACAATTCAAAGATATTTAAATCTTTGCCACTAAATCTTCCACTTGAGACTGTCATGTGTACCCACGAACAAAACAAATGTTCCCCACATGTTGAGGATGCCTTTGCGACGCCTGCTTGAGAGTCGGGTGCGAAAACAGCTCTCCTCCGGGCCGGGAGGTTTGTTTGTCATTCTATTCTCTTCGCCGGTATGGCGATCATTTTAGCGCGTCATGAGGCTCAGCGTGTCAGAGTCAACGCCATGTGGCCGGAGCTACACACTATAATCAGTCTAAGCTGTACTTTGTCAGGCTTGCTCAACATCCATTAGAGTCAGCTGTAGGCCTGCTTCATCAGCCTCAGCTGTTGTTTTGTCAGGCACTACCGAAGAGCCTCGATGGGAAAGTGCTGCTCTTAACGCCCACTTCTCTCCTGTAGAATCCCTCGAACAAGCAAAACAAGAAGGATGCAAAATTGATGTAGCGTACTACTTTTTGTACGTGGGCGTAGATCAGTCGAACAGCAACTTTGGATTTCCAGGAGCTTATTCTTGTTTTCGGAGCTGTTGCTGTAGCCGTTGAGTCTATGAATTTCACTTTTTCTGTTGCATTGTGGGACAAAAGTGCCCGCCAGCTGCATACGATGCTCCAAGCGATGGTATACAATTGGGACACACGCATAGTGGAGCTGTGCCAGCGATGCTCAACTTGCATCCCGTGGGCCAAATCTGACATCTTCGAATTATTCTAATTTCTAATACCAGTTAGTAAATGTTCAATGGTGCCCCTCGGCTGTTACTTGGGAAGTTGCATATCAGCCTACCGGCGATCTGTGCAGTGCCCAGAAGCGCCGACACTTGGTTTCAAAAAGTTCAAGTACCCCTGACCTGCTCGAGGCACGTGGGAGAAGTTTCAGGTTCAGGGCTTTCTGCCAGAAAGGCAGGACTTTCGCCCAGGAGGACCGCTGTTCGAGTCCCGCGTGAAACTAAAAGTCACGGTTGACCCAAACCATGATCTTTTCCTTAACCTAACCAAGTAGTTTTGGTGCCTAAACCTAACCAAACGGCAACTGTTTCACGACGTTAATCACGTGTTAGAAAGGCTTTCTGGCAGAAAGGCCTATTAATGTTTGTTTATTAACTGGCCCCCCGGGCAAAGCAAGTTGAGTATCCCTGTCCTAAAATGATTCTGATATCATCAGTACCTGGCAGCCCTATATTTTCAGTCACATGACAACGCTCTAATCACTTGGTAGCTATAACACATTCTTACCAAATGCTAAAGCGTTTACTGACTGAAGAAAATTTGAGACTGAATCTGTAGGTCTCATTTTGGCCATGTTCGGATGCGTTCGAGAAAAACTGGGCCCCAAAAACTGCATGTGTCCGCAAATAAATATTGGTCCATGGCCTGAGTGCCGCCTTTGTCTGGCCCTGGAGGGACTTCAGACAGCAGGTCTCAGTTCCTGGCAGTCCTTTGTGAGCGGACAGAGAGGCGTCAATACTGTGCTGCCTGGAACAGTGTATCAAAGTTGTGCAGCCTAGCCTAATCCGCTCCATTAGGGGTTGTGTGTCTGGAGCCCTTTCACACACACACAACATGGTCCTTGTTTGTGCAGCGGCGCAGTTGTCTTGGGGCGGGGAGGGTTTCAGCGTCGGTGGCTGCAGCTGTGCCCTCTCTTTGCTCGGTGAAACCAGAGAGGACTGGCCCTGCTTGGCCCCATAAACCGCCTGCGCAGACACAGTGTCAGCAGCCATACGGCCACTGGAGACATCTTGCGGGCTTCCTCCATCAACCAACTTTTTTCTGTAAGAGAAAAAAAAAGGAGGCTAGCCAGAAGACACAGGGGCTAACCTTGTTGGCCTCTAGAAGTTTAGCTCGCTCGCTAGTGCAGAGAGATTAGTCCAGCAGCTGGAGTAATAAAGTGGCTATATCGTGGGCTGTTGTCACCAGCTGTTTCTGTACCATTAAAGAAGAGGACCCAGACATACTCACTTGAGGACCCACGGACAAATCCCAAAGATCCCTCCAGAGGTTCGAGTCATACTCTTGTACTTGATACTTTGGATTAGATTCTAGCGCCTCTCTCGCATCATTTTTAACAGCGTACATGCTCTTTTAATGTATGAACACACGCCATTGAAGACCACACCGTCCGATGTACTCATATTTCGGGCCGCTGTGATCCTCATACAGTGAAGTTGTGTCCTGCTGAATGCATTGGACACTTTACTTTACTGGACCTCATATTCTGAGTCAGACAAATCTGGAAATCTACGTGGACCTAGCAGTAACGTGTAGGCCGAAATGCTGTCGCTTTGTACCGGTCTTGCGTTGAGGTCTGTTTGATAGACAGACTGTTTGATAAATAGTGTTTCCCCCATGGCGCTGTCCTCCAGTCTTCGGGTTAGGGTGTAATTTGGGCTGTTTATGGTCAGGAATCCAGAGAGAACTTTTTGAGGGGTGAGTGCTAAAGTCGGGCTGAGGTTAAAGAGCAACTTAACACCTAATTTTGGCTCGATCATGCCCCCTTCACAAACTCCAGCGATGTCTCTGCAAATCACAACTCCTATACTCCATTGCTCTACACTCCTGTACTTTCTGTGGTCTACAGGGTCGCTTGGTTTTCTCTGGAAACAGGCAGAGAACCACTTGACGTGGGACCAGAGTCAAAGTGACTGTAAATGGGTGGGTTACTCTTTTTACGCATTACGTGGGTCAGAGCCAGGGCAAAGGTTCAGGGTAAGATGAGAGCAAACAGACTTCAAGACAACACCGGCAACAAACGTTATTCTTTTTTTCATGACAAAGGGAGCGTGTCATGACTACGAGGAGGAGCGATGATATGCATTACGAATAACATTAATCATGGCTCTGTTCCAACACTACGTAACCCTGAAACCCTGGGGCGCTCGGTTTAGCGGTGATCAACCTGCGAGGAGCCCCATTTGTCTGGATGATGACCGAGCCCGCACTCTCTTCGTCCTGTCCCGTCGGCTTAGGTTTGATTTCTCTTTGCCAACAAAATAGCTTTCTTTGTGCGAAAATGTGCGACTCCTGGTTTGTTTGCGAAACCCGCGGAGAAACCTGCGCGTCCACACAGCTTCCAACAGAAACTTCAATCCTGCAAGACGCACGGGGCAGGTCTATCTCCATATTTATTTTACATTCTAGTGGAGATCCTTGAGTTTCCAAAGATAGAATGTGTGTGGAAATGTGTATAAAATGATGATGCAATGTAGATCGGATAGAATGGCGCAGCTGTAAAAAACACTCGTTTTAATTTGAATGTTGCACAACAGAAGCAACGGAAAAGAAACATCGGCCCTGAGCCCGTGTGTCAAATTCAGACTGCAGATCGGCCAAGTGCATAATCCTGCTAATGTCCTCACACACACACACACACAAACCAGAGGTGTGGACTCGAGTCACATGGCTCCGAATCTGATTACCTTCGACTTGAACTGACAGAATCAAAAGACTTTAATAGCAATGATCCGGTAGCGTGCCGAAGCCCAAACATTAAACCTGTCATTATAACAGTGTACGGCTAACCGCTAGTGGCCCTCTGAGGCCTAACACTAACGCGCAAGTGTTCACAATGTTAGCATGTTTGGCACGTCGCCGATCACAGCATAGCTAACGTTTTCTGATTAGCACTAAAGCATTAGCATCGGAATTTGGACCTGATGGTGAAAGTCGTCGCAATCCACCTTGAGGGGAACCACGAACGTCTGTACGTCTTGTATTTCAGTCCGGAACAAAGCGGCGGACCAACGTCGCCGTGCCGCTACGCTGTTAGCATGGCTGAAAAAGTGCTACAGCCAGATCAGCTCCTCAGCAGAGACGCTTTGGATGGATCTGACAGCGGGTGATATCTCAGATCGTCACATCCAGGGGGGGCGCTGGCATCTCGTTAAGTCAGGGTTGGATTTTTTTTTTTAAGGCAAATATCAGCCGTAACTAATTCACTTCGTAGTCACAAGTTGTTGCCTCGTGTTCCGGTGTCCCGGCGCTCTCTGCAAGCTGGCAACCGCTGTGAAGTTCCATTCATGGCATCACGTCAGTGACTTCAGCTCGTGTACTTGCATCGAGCAAGCCAAAGACTTGAGACTCGCTTGTTACTCGCAAAACATTGACTTTGTCCCACTTTTCACACAATACACACCCTTTTCTTTTTTTTTTAAATAATTATTTAACCACTATACTAAACAACTCCCTTATTTAAATTTCGGTGTGTTCTCTCCTCATCTGCAGGTGCAGCTCTGACCGGGATGGCCGCGTCGCTGCGCTGCCATAGGACGGTCCTGTTGGCTGTGGCCTTCTGCTTCCTGCCTTACATCACTTCCTCCCTCAACCTGGAGGATCCCAATGTCTGCAGCCACTGGGAGAGGTCGGTCACAATGCTGCAGTCATTTCTTTAAAGGCCTTCGACCTTTGGACTTGCACTTACATGTATCTGTCCTTGTGCAGGGGGACAAGGACAGGTTTAACCCTTTTAGATCACATCCCCGGTCATATTGTGCACCTATCTGTACAAAATATGCAAAATGAAATCTATTTCTTTGTGTTCCTATATAAAAATCCAATCATGTTTTCTTCCTGTAAGCTTGAACCAACCGATGTCAACCAACAATATCACGACATCCACCCATCAATCGATCCTCAACTTATAGCGGCACAGAGCTAACATTCATCAGTTAGCTAGCTAGCAACAGTGTGGTACGTCGGTTATGACACGCCCACTTTTCAACGTTCCAATCAAAATTCCTCCCAACGTCGCCTCCCCGCCCGCCGATCCTGTTTCACTCGGGGGGGAAAAAAAAACGTCGCGATACGGAAGCTCAATGCTGTCAAAATGCTGTTTTCATCTCATTAGTATTTTGTTTTTGTTTTTTTTATGTTCACGTGCAGATTAAACAAACAAGACACGAGGTGTTAATGAGCGAATTATCCCCCGATATTATGTTCAAGGCAATTTGTGGGCTGATTTCTAAATTGAAAGGAAGCTTGGAAATCCACTAAGCGAGATGTAAAAAAGAAAGAAAAGAAAAGAAAAGAAAAGAAAGATGGAGGCAGATTTCCCAGCTATATTGCCTTTCACTGACTAATCTGAGGAAACAGCTGCATATGCACTCTGAGCCTCCCTCTGTGTTTGTCCCGAAGACTGACGGCAGAGAAAGACTCAAAGGAAGACCAGATAGCGAAGAGGGGACAAGGACTGCCTGGAGACACACGCGCAGTTTGTCAAGCTGATGATAATGAGGCTTCTGAAGAGAGTCTTTTTTTGCTGGTGCTCTTCAGAAAACCACATGGGTCCGTAATTCCTTCATAAATTCTTAGGACGTTTCCTGAGAAGAGCTATGTAAATAGACGGCTCTATTTAAAACCATGTAAATATCAATTCATTATTCATTTACTTTCTTTATTCTCCCGGCTGCATTCTGACCGGCGGGCGCACTAAAAAACAATTAGTCGGAATGAATTGTCTGGAAATGTGCCAATGGACTACAACCGAATTACAGAGCTATTTCCAGGAAACGTGTTGGAAATGATATGGAAATGATTCAGAATTTCCCAAATCTGTAAAAAAAAAAAAAAAAAAAAAAAAAGGGACAATTTTCTTCCATGTTAAAACCCCCCAAAAAAAGAAGCTTATAAAAAAATATAATATAAAATGTAATTCACAGTGTAATTACCCGAACACTGGCTGTCGTTACGGGAGGTAAACATGAGGGTGACAGTTAGCAGACCAGACTCAGTGCAGATTGTTCAACTTTTTGATGGTTTTTTTTTTTCACATTGCCACGAGAAGGATTTTTTACTCGCAGCTCTCGTTGCAACGATACAACAAGTGTTCATTCACTCAACAGAAAATGTTTCAGCGGCACGATTTGCTGCTTTTGTCCGTTTCTCCGTTCCCATTTTTAAACTGTGTGAAGGCGTGAACCGGCATAGCCACATGACACAATGCTTTGTATTCTGCAGCCGTAAGTGATACAGTAAGTAAGTGCAGTGGAGAAAAAAAAGCGTCCAAAGAGCCTGTGGTAAGACCAGCTCATGAGGCAGTCATGAGGTAGCTTCTGTCACCCCCCCCCCCCCCCCCCCCCAAGACTTTTTAATTTGCTTGTGAGACACAATCATTCAAGTCTTTATACAGTACGCACAGAAATGCAGGGGCCACACAGAGCGCAGTGGGTAGTGGTACCGAGAGCTTACACACACACACACACACACACACACACACACACACACACAAGCAGCTTAATGATGCCCTGATTCAAACAGCCAGTGGTTAGTGGGGGCGGAGCCGAGGTGTGTGTCCTGTTAGGGATAAACATGGGTGGTTGGACGTCATGCATGAATCCTGAGACACACTCACTGATTCATGTCCGATCTCTCTCTCTCTCTCTCTCTCTCCCCCCTCCCCCCCCCGTGGCTTCAGTTACTCGGTGACGGTGCAGGAGTCGTATGCGCATCCTTTCGATCAGATTTACTACACCAGCTGCACCGACATCCTCAACTGGTTCAAGTGCACCAGACACAGGTGAGGACCACACCCCCCCGAGGCCTGATACAGACGAGAATGTGTGTGTGTGTGTGTGTGTGTGTGTGTGGAGAGAGCATTTACAGCATATCTACCATCCGTTCATCATCTATACCTGCTTAGAGGAGGGATACACACAGGTCATCAGGACACAGGTGACATATATAAACCTACTTGAGGTGAGAAGTTAAAGGCCCCTTATCATGCTCATTTCCAGCTCTGTATTTTTATTCTGGGGCTCCACTACAGCAGCTCTGCATGATTCACAGTTGAAAAAAAGTCCTTATGTATCTCCTCCTGGTCCTTCATGCAGCCCCCCAGTCCCCCCCCCCCTCTGTCTGAAACAAGCCGTTTTAGACAAACTGAACAACCTCCAAACACTTGAAGAGTAGTTCCTGAGCAGAGTGCTCCAATAACTCAGACAGACTGAGCGGGTGGATGAGCGTCCCTGTACTTGGTAGGTGGTGCTGTGATTGGAGCAGATGACCTGCTGGGGGGGCGTGGCTGAAGGCGGTGACTGTATAGTTGTGACATCACAACCTTACAGGAAGTCCTGACGGTTCGTTTAAAGGCGCAATGTCTGAATGCGGGCTGTGCTTCATTCCTCTGTGGACTGAGCGTTTTGATCCTTTCCCAGTATTTATACAGCACCCAGACCTGCTTTATAATCAAACGAGACATCTACACTTATGGACCTTTAAGGTTTTGCCCTCCCCATTTACAAACATGAGAGGGGAAGACTATTAGAAACACACCCCTGACAGTGTCAATCAAAATGAACATTGTTAGATTTGTAAAAGTCTCTCGTGGCGGTTGATGCCGTCAGCCGATGGCATCGTGTATCAGCTGCTTCTAGAGCGTCACACTGAGGTGAGATCAGCTGTCAATCCACTCCCCGCTCAACAAACAACACTGGGCGTGCGCACCTCCTTTGCCTGACCCTCCCTGACCCCCCACTTCTCGCCCCGTGTGCAGGGTGAGCTATCGGACGGCGTACCGCAGAGGAGAGAAGACCATGTACAGGAGAAAGTCCGAGTGCTGCCCCGGCTTCTACGAGAACGGAGAGGTCTGCGCTCGTGAGTATCCCCGCACCGGCGTTTCAAAAGCACCACCACCCAAAACAGTCCTAAACACCGGACCTACACTTACTACACCTTAACCGACTGCATTCAAACTAGGCTGAAATATGCTTAAGCGGGAGGACGGACATAGACGTAGACACAAGATGGGAAAACATGGTACTTTCAAACTCTTAACAAAAGCACGCTCCCACACCTTCACCCCGCCCACCCTCAAAAACCATAGGCCCCACTCTGCGACCGCACCTGCATCAAATTAGGCCATGAATGACATGCCGTCGCAGGGTCGCACCTCGACCCTGAACGAAGGCTGAAGAACTGAGTGAAAAACAGAAGCAGAAGTCATTACAGTGGCTTCACTTGCCGATGAGGCTACTGTGCAACCCCCCCCACCACCCCCCCACCCCACCCACCCCACCCTCTCTCTGTCAGTAGCCAGCAGGCAGCGACAGGTGTGAAGCCAGACTTTGCCAGTGGTTAAAAACAACAACTGTTTTTCAGCAGCAGCAGTAAAAGAAAGCATTGTGTTAGCAAACAGCCCGCTGTTGACATGGTAGAGGTAGTTGGTGATAAAATTTTTTTTAAAAAGTAATCATAATATCTGTGAGAGAGAGAGAGAGAGAGAGAGAGAGAGACCACAGCTTGATCCAGGCAGGGGCCGTGATGGTGGTGCTCAGAGGGGAGTTTATTTTGGCGTGAAAAGGCCCCGTTGTGCGAGGCGACTGTCACATGCGTCTCCGAGGACCTCGCCGAGCTCCTAGTCGGAAAAAAAAAACAAAAACCAAAAAACACTGCAGGAAGGAGGATTTGCCCCCGATGCTCCAGGCAACGTGGAATCGGAAATGGAAGTCGAGTTCCATGACGGTTTAAATTTAGCCCGTTTTCTCAGTTTGCCTGCGACGCATTAGAATGTTTCTCAGCAGACTCAAACAGAGCTCTCTCTAATTCTGGTTTTGATATCACATGGGGGGGGGGGGGGCGTCCATGTCATAACCATGTCATTGTAAATATAGAATAAAAGGGATTGAAAGCACTTAAAGCAATGCATTTTTTCAGTTTCCACCAACTTCCTTTATATACGTTTAACATGTTATGAACAGTTTATGAAAAACAATGATCATCTGTGTTGGATTCACAGAGTCCCGGTGGGGTCAGAAGCGCCCGTGTCTTCACTTTACAGCTCTATTAAGGGGAAACCTTGTATTTAGTCCCCCCCCCCCCCACATGACTAATTCCACTGCACGCACATCTTGTTTTTTATTTTTTTAAAGCTTCTTGTGACTGTACTGACACCCCCCACCCCCACCCCCCGTCTTCCTGTCTTCCTGTCTCCTCCATGTCCAGCTCATTGCGCAGAGAGCTGCGTTCACGGCCGTTGTGTGGCCCCCAACACCTGCCAGTGTGAGCCGGGCTGGGGGGGCTCCGACTGCTCCAGCGGTAAGTCCTCTCCAGCTGTTGCTGTCTGTGAGCATTCATTGCCTTTGTGTGTGTGTGTGTGTCTGTGTGTGTGTGTGTGTGTGTGTGTGTGTGTGTGTGGAGCAAAACACATGCTGCATCACTGTCGCTACATTTGACAGCTCGTTTGCAGACTGACGTTTTGTACACAAAATTAGCATCGAATTAGCCCCTAAGATACAATGCACTGTGCAGCATGAAGTAATGGAAACTGGCTCCACTTCAACCCAACATACGCTTCAAGTTGAAGGGATGGGTGCAACGTTTAATATCCGTCTCACTCACAGAAAGACAGGAGAGTATGCGTACGTCCCGGAATGCTAAGCTACTCCTGAATCGGTCTCCCGCCGCTGTGTGTAAATACAATGCGATGCATGCCGTGTGCATGTATTAGATGTATACCACCGCTGCTGCCAGCTGTCAGTCCGTCGGGCCCAACATCTAGAACCACCAGCCAGAAAGTTCATGACTCAAATTGAGGGTGTTTACCAGGGAGGGAGGGAGGGAGGGAGGGAAGGCGCCATCTTTTTTGGGACTAACAGTCAGCCCGCTGAGGTGGAATTTCATTTGCATCAACGTGTTTGATCCCTGTTGGGTGTCGGCTGAAACCTGCGCCGCGTCTGTCTGTTTGCACTTTGTGGGTCCCCCTCTCCTGTTTCAGTCTTCAGTGCAAGCAGCTGTGGACAGAAGTTGCAGAAGTCCTCTCCCCCTGTGTCTCACGTATTTTGCTCCAGTCCATCAGTTGACACTTCAAAAGGTCCCAGGCCTCAGACCCGCATATGTCCTCAGGCTAGTGATAGTGCTGCGTATCTGCCACGGTGGTAGCTGGATCGTCATCAGTACATTAAGACTTTAGGTTGTTTGTGTTTGGGGGGGGGGGGGGGGGGGGGGGGGCTTAAATAGCCATCGGTTTGAAACATAAGCTGTCTTGTTTGCGCCAAACTCTTGTAGACAGTGTCGAATGGGCCCGCGAATGTGTCTCCATGCAGGCGTGGAGGGTGTTCCCCCTGCTGTGTCAGCCTGTAATAAAGGATCTTTATCCCCCCCCACCCCCGCCCCCGCAGGCTCCCTTGGGCCCCACTTGGCCCATCCTTTTTCCTCTTGTCACTTAATAAAAGAAGGAATGACTTGGAGATGTGATGCTTCATCGTGGGACTGAGCTTGGGGAACCGTGAGGTCGTCAGTGTAGTTTTTAGCAAACGATGCTCAAACGGGGAAGAAAATAGTGCCTTCGTTGGGGACTATTTTCGGCAGCGGATTAATCCGTCAAAATAAACTACAGCTTGTGTGTGTTCATGGCAATGAAGGACGTTTTGAAATGTTTTTCAGACATTCCCATCGGGCCCAAATACTGGATCACGCCGGGTTCCAGGCTCTCACATGTTCCCCCAAAACCTGAGTCCTGAACAATCGAGGTTCCCTAAATTCTGATCTCAGCTCAGAGTATCGTCATCCTATCTGTTAACTACTGCACGCGTTTCCCGGGATCAGTGTCTCTTAGTCTTAATCTCTTCCTGCCGCGTACCCAACTGCTCCGCGTCTCTGGGACAACGCCATCAGACCGGGTCGGCCCTCAGATCAATACCAGGCCGGAGCCCAGACGGGACCACCTGGGCTGCGAGGTAGCTGCCGATTCGTCCGCCGGGGCCGATGTGTCGCTCACGCCATGATTTGGTATTTTGTGCGCGTGCATTTTGAACATTTGTCGACAACGTTTTGTTGCTTTATGTTGATATACTGATCCACATATTGCTTACTTGAAACGTTCGATTATAGTGGAGAACTCTGTTGTGTGTGTGTGTGTGTGTGTGTGTGTGTGTGTGTGTGTGCGTTTGTCTTGGAGAAAGCGGCGATTATTTTGGGTCAGCCGCTGTTTGCCCGCCGTCCCCTTCGGCAACATGCCTTTCATTTCCTCAAGAGCCGCCAAGGACCGCACTGGCTGCGCTTTGTAGGTCAGCGGGCACCGACAATATGTCTGAGGATCAATTTGGGGGGCCAAGAACAGAACAGAACAGGAAATGGGGGGGAAAGGCTTGTGTTCAGTGGAATAATAGGACGGGGGGGGTGGGAGGAGGGGGGGCCTGTGTGGTAGGAAATGACCTGGGGCACTGGAGCTTGTGATTTAGTACACATGATAGCAACTCAAGATGCTCAGGAGGCATCAAGTTCAACTGTGAGAATATAACAACAACAACAACAACAACAACATGTGTTGTCTATCCTATAGAGTCTATATATTGTATTATACATTGTAACAGTAAAGTGTTTTAGCCGGCAAAGCTAATAAGCTAAGCAGGTTTCTGGCTTCTTTTTAGACTACAAAAAATCCATTTGGTCATGTGACGAGAGGGGGGGGGGGGGGGGGGGGGGGGGGGGGGGCGTTAGATGAGGAACTTCAATGAGGAATATAGGACTTACTGACATGAATCCTTCTTTCAGGGAGGCATGTGCCGAGGGCAGCTGTGATTAGCCTGTCTCCACACGAAAGAGAAAGGTCGGGCTCAACCCGTTATCATTCTGGGATTGGTGGGGGGGGGGCAGCTGGCCTGTTTGTATTTCTTTAAATCAACCGCAGTCATCTTGGGGGGCCCAGGAGCAGGAGGAGGAGGAGACTTCTTGACTGAAATCAATCCCACCGGCCTGCACCCTGCGAGCCCGGCTAACTGCGATAGACCTGCTGTCTCTTAGAAGTCACATGTACACGGCCCACTTTTTTTGTCACTATTCAACTAAGACCACAATCTTTAGCGGTGTGGCTCGTTTGCCCCCCGCCTGCCGCCGTAGTAAAGACAATTTTTGTATTTATTGTTTTTAATCGTAAGATGACAGCGGAGCTCCGGAGGAGGACACACATTCCCACTCGTCCCGGAAAGCTGGAGGAAGGCTACAGATGTTTTTTCTCACTGGGAATCCTCCGTGTCAGTGTGGAAGGCGTTTTGTGTTCCCATGAGTGCAACATGCCTGGTGGACTGGGTAATCACTAAATAGATGGGGGGGGGGGACCATCCCGGTCCCACTCTCTCCCCGTCAGGGCCGAGCCAGCTCCCAACAACTGGCGGCTCAACTTTCCCTCCACTTGACCGGCTAGTTTCGCTCACTCACTGTTCAGCGACGCGTGAACTTTGGATAACATTTTGAGGTCTTTACGGACCCCCCCCCCCCCCCCCCCCTTCCATTTGAACAAAAAAAAAAACAACATGAGACCCGGCCTGAGACTGTGATGCACACAGCCTTGTGACCAAACCCTGCGCACAGTGCAGGCTCTTTTGTTCACGGCCATCTTGAATGGGCCAATGAAAGGGAACAGTCTGTTCTCTACGGCAAGGCAGATGAGAAGCCCCCGAGCTCCCGGAGTTTGGCCTTTCTCCGATGTAGGTCAGGTTTCACAAAGGTACCGGGGCGGCATGTTTGAATGCAGGAGGTTTTTACATGTGCATCTTAGTATATCTAATCTCCTCTTCCTCTTTGTTCCTCCTCCCCCCCCTCCCCTCGGTTTGCCACACAGGGCCACGCTGCCAGGGGAAAAGGAAGTATGCACTCCTAGCAGGTCCGAGTGAAGCGGGCTAATGCAGGAGGAATAAAAGGGGCCTGTTAATCACTTGAATAACTTCAGAGCGGTGGAATGGTTGGAAGCGGCGGCGTTGCTCTGCATGCTGGGCACATAAACGCCGGGCTGTGTTTATGTGGCCGAGGAGAGGAGCCTGAGCTCAAAAACACCTCCTCTAGCGGAGCGTTTGTGTGAATAATCGTGGCCTGTAACAGTGATGTAAGTCACGAAACAGTGGAGTGAATTTGAGCAAAACTTAAGGTCCACTTACTGGCTTTTCCTGGAGCTACAACTTTAACTCAGTATACAGCACTACAACGGCTCAAACGAGCCTCTTTAAGCCTCTTTTGGCTCATTGTTTCGGTTGAGCTATTATTAAGCTTGTTCCCAGTAGCAGGAGGAGGCAGCTGCTGGGGGGACTCTAATTTGTCAGGTCCCCTCGGCGAAAACAGAGAAGTGCAAACCCCAAGTGGTCTATTTTCTGCTCGTAACGAAACCTCAAAAATATAACAAAAGCTCTCAAAATGTGGAGGACGGCAGGGCCAGGTGGTCGTGCCAGACAAGTAGAAATCAGGCCTGACTCTCTGTCTCGACCTCTGAAAACGAAAGACCTTCCAGAAGGAATACAGAGGTGGCACCCACCAGTGTCTCTAGAACAGCAGCTCATGCAGACGGATGGAGCGGGGAGTTTGAGAAAGGCCCCGAGTGAACTCAAAAGGCAAGCTTCTTTTTTACTGAGGGCCCCCGAGTGACGGTAGGCCAGCTTCAAGTCCACGGGGACCAGTTAGCAGCAGGACCGGACATGCACAGGTGGAAACCGGGGGAAGGGGGGGGAGGGAAATTAAAAAAAAAAAAACACGTTGCTCACATGTTTTTACCACAACAATGACACGATAGTATGTCAATGTTGTTGGTTGTAGCTGTTCTGCTGCCCCCAAGTGGCCAAATACTGATAATAAAAAAAATATAACAATAATAATTTAGCTTTAGATAATTAAAAAAAAAGAGAATTTTGCACTGTTGTTGTGCGATAAGGGTCGTCAATGAGAATATTATTATATTATATAATGAGTGATTTTCATAGTATTTGGGCTGAAACTGAACCTTCTGAAGTTCCACTGGAGCGGATGGTGTGATCATAATTGAAATGCTGTGCTTTTTAATCACGAGGCAACACTTTGGTCGGCGGAATCTGGCAATAGATGTGTGTCTTCCTCAAAGAGCACGCACGGCCTGAACTCAAGGGAATGGAGTTAAATGAGCAGGTTGAAAAGACTGCAGCTCATGAGGAGCATCTGTTCTTTGCGCTACACCTTAAATACACATCTGACCATAAACCACAGGGAAACTGCAGTCAGCCCTGTGTATATATTCTAATCAGCGCAGTGAAACCCACAGTCAGCTGCAGAGGTTCCGTCACAGCCTGCAGGATCCCACAGTTTTTGTTATTTAGACCCTCTGAGTTAAACTGAGTTTAAAATGAACCCAGTCAGGATCCAGTTTGAGTTCTGTAGTTAAGGACTTCCACATGTTAACCCCCCCCCCCCCCCCCCCTGAGCAGAAAAAGCTGTTTGGCCTAATGAGGATTTACGTAAGGGCACCATACAGTTGCCGTTGGATGCCTTATCCTTTGGATTCAGGTCTAACCCCAGTGTGAAATGGCTGTCCTTGGCCCCCTGGACCCACTTTGAGATCAGGGTTGCACTTGTATCATGGGTCGCTTGGGGGAAAAAAAAAAGAATACAGGAGTGATTTCCCGGAAGATAACAGACCAGGTAACAACGTGACTCAGCCCAACCCTGCTTGCCTTGTGTTAACAGATTGTCACGGGGATATTACATTACGTGTCATCAGGTTTGGTGTGAAAGGGCCCCAAGGTGCAGGCTGAACACGGGATCCTTGGTGAAAAGGGGCCGTTAGAAGGCTGAGCTGGTACACAGGCGGTCAGTTCTAAGAGGATCTTTAAGTAACGTCTTCTTCATGCGGTGCCCCTCAGAGTGGCTCGCATTAGCGAAGACCCGCTCCTCTCGAAGCTTGGCCGCCAATTAAAAAGATCAACTAAATCTTCGTTCTCTCCCCTTCATCTTCCCCTCAGCTTGTGACAGTAACCACTGGGGTCCCCACTGCAGTAACAGATGTCAGTGCCAGAACGGAGCGCTGTGCAACCCCATCACGGGAGCCTGCATCTGCACTCCCGGATACAGAGGCTGGCGCTGTGAGGCCCCGTGCGAAGTGGGCACCTATGGCAACGGATGCCAGCAGAAATGCCAGTGCCAGAATGGAGCGGCCTGTCACCATGTGACCGGGGAATGCAAGTGCTCGCCGGGATACACTGGAGCTTTGTAAGTCGGAGGAGACCTTTCTTTAGAAAAGCCGGTCTCTCAAGGCCAGAGCATGAGCTCATCTGTTTTCATGGGTCGACCCAGGACCAAGAAACCAGGTCAGATCGGAACAGTTCGGACTCATCGTGTCCAATGTAAGAAACGGGGATCAAAAAAACATGATCCTCTTTCCTATTCTGCAATTGTCCTTTCACCTCTTTAACATCCAGATAAAATCCAGATGTGATTTCATTCACGTCCATTTTACAGTACTCTTGGCATCACCGATAGCCGGATCACAAATCTGATCTTGCTAGAAAGTCCGGGTCCTAGATGTCCTGCTAAAGTAAGCAATGCTAGTAAATCCAGGTGTTAGTGGTTCCCGAGAAAGGTCCTCTAGTCCTCCACTGCAATTGGCCCGAACCGCCGCGCAACAATATTATGATTCTGGAACCGAAAATAAGAGGTTTTGCTGAGATCAGTTATCTGATGCAAACTTCCGTGTGTGTGACCTTCAAAAGTTTTCTTTTGCTCCGCAGCTGTGAAGACCTGTGTCCTCCGGGCAAACATGGGCAGCAGTGCGAGGAGAGGTGTCCGTGTCAGAACGGGGGAGCGTGTCACCACGTGACCGGAGAGTGCTCCTGTCCTGCAGGATGGATGGTACCCACACTCCAGCTGTTTGTCTGACCTTATTTATTTCGTGTTTGTTCGTGTAGGGAGTCAAGCATGTAGGGCCTTTAAAACACGTAGAACTCGGCAACAGAATACACGAGACGGTACAGAAACACGCACTCAGCAACAGGTACGTACATTAAAAACGCAGATAAAAACAGACTGGACACGAGAGGACCCGGGGAAAAAGAGCTCCGACAGTATCCTCTGATAACACGTCAGTATGAGCTGAACCGGAGGGGGGAAGGCCACCGTACGGGTCAAAGGAAGGAGCAGCATTCCTTGAGGAATGTTTTGATAAAGTTAAAAGGCTCACAGAAATCCAACAATTCTCTGGGCAGACCTGCAAGAAAGGCAAACAGACGCGCGTATCTAAGTCTGCCTAAAGTCAGCGTCTTGAAGTCATGGTCTGTGAATTCTTGCCAGGAAAATGATTAGGAAAATGAGCTCATCTTTTTTTTTCCTTGCCAATCACACACACACACACACACACACATCGGCAGGCGTGTACACAAAGAGTTGAAGTGTAAAAGCTGCTCGCATGATCAACGCTTCAGATGCTGTATGTGTGTGTGTGTCTTCCTGTTGTCGTCGCTGTGTGCAGGGGACGGTGTGCGGCCAGCCATGTCCGGGGGGGCGATTCGGGCAAAACTGCTCCCAGGAATGTCAGTGTCACAACAACGGCGTGTGTGTGTCGTCCAGTGGACAGTGCCTCTGCAGCCCCGGATACACCGGAGAACGGCAAGAGCAACTTTTTCCAACATCGTAGCACACAGCATGCACCGGAATGATCAATATTTTACACATTTGTTTCCAACTTCGAGTTTGTAGCTCAAGTAACTGCGTGTGTGTGTGTGCGTGTGTGTGGAGTAAATGCATGTTGCGTTTAAGTGCTGGTAGGAAAATGTGGAAAGGTTTTTGTCACGCCAAGCACGTAGGCCGGCCCTCGCGAACGTTGTACGTAAGACGACCAGGCAAAAAGGGGGACTGCGCCTGCTAGCTAAGTAAGCCATGGCTGAAGATCCAGGTGCATCATCATCATCATCCTCGACAGTTAATATAAGCTGAGCCGTCAGTCTCATCAAAATGGTCATTAGATATTGTCTAATCAAAGGGGCGGCAAGCGATTTCCCACATGAATGCACTGAAAAGCCGGGACTTAAATGCAACATGCATTTTGTGGCTGAAAGAGAGTCTCAAAACACCACACACAAAAGCATGCATTTAACAATCTGTAAATAACTGCATTTTTTTTTTTTATACGTTTATTATGGCAAAATTTTATTAGATCTATGAACTTGAAGTTGGAAATATATGTTTAAAATACGGATATTTATTCAAGTTGGGATGTATTTATTTGTACAATTGTCAAACCTTTGTTCAAATTGGTTGGTACTTTCGCTAAAAAAGAAAAATTGGAAAGCAAGCAATGGCACGCAGGACTAACGCGTCCCCGTAATTCAACGTGTCCTGCAGGTGTAACCAAAACCAGTGTGGGTGTAATTAGCAGGTGTTTTAATGAATACAATCACATTAAAAAAAAAATAGGGCCACCATTACAATTGCTTAGTACAGTACATGTAATGCAGTTTTGGAAAAATAGAAGTCAAATACTTGTTACGGGTGAAGAAAGACAATAATATCATGTCAGTGAGGCCACAGTGCACACATGTGTGATCTTGGTTAGAAATGCCACAGTGTGGTTGTATGCTTCAGTCAGCAGAACTAGCTATATTAATCATGTCATGTTGGCAACCATTTTCTGTATTTTAAGCTACAACCCTCCTCTGTTTTTCTGCATGATGAGATTATACTTGATGGGGCGAAAAAAGCACAACCAAAAACAACCATGGATTGCCAGAACCATCCGAGATGCCTTAAACACACGCACCGAGTTTAGGGCTGCAGTCTGGCAACATGGACAATTATAAAGCAGCAGCCTGCAGTGCAAGAAGAACAGTAAAGGGACAACAGGAAGAAAGTGGTCCAGGAGGTCAATCCCAGAAGCACGTGGCCAGGTCTAAGAACCATGAGAGATTACAAGTAGTGATTACAATGTAGTGATGAGGTGCTTTGACCGGCTGGTCAAGGATTACATCTGCTCCTCACTACCCAGCACACCGGACCCACTACAATTTGCCTACCTTCCCAACCGATCGACGGAAGACGCCGTAGCACACGTCCTCCACACCGCCCCCATAGTTCCCTCCAGACTCGTCACAATGGACCCCACTGTGCATGTGGATCCTTGACTTCCTGACGGGCAGAGTCCAGGTGGTGAGGGTTGGCGGACACACCTCTTCCACCCCTCATCCTTAACACCGGAGCACCCCCAGGGCTGCGTTTTGAGCCCCCTTGCTGTACTCCATGTACACACGCCACTGTGTAGCCACTTTCAACTCCAACACCATCATCAAGTTTGCCGACGACACAGCTGTGGTGGGCCGCATCACAAGCTTACCTGAAGGAAGTAGAGGACCTGACACGCTGGTGTCAGGACAACAAGCTACTCCTGTATCAACAGGTCCTCGTGGATAAGGTGGACACCTTCAAGTGCCTTGGTGTCCACATCACCAAAAGGGCTGACCTGGGAGCTGCATACTAAAGCAGCACCTATCAAACTGTATGTGTGGCTCAGGGAGACTGAAACACTACGATCTCCCCCAAAATGACGGAAGACGTGACCTCGATGTCCTCACTGGACTGGATTATGGAATACTGAGGAGTGAAACAAAGAAAACAAACAAAATGCAAATCAAATCATTCGCATCTGCCTAACTCGTCCACATCATCCATACCGAAGAGAGAAAACACAATCAGGAAGCCCAGGCAGTGTTTTCGCAGACAAATCTCAGCAGAGTGCCACGCAAGGCCTCAGGCCCATGTAATTAGCAATATCAGAGAGCGCACACCATATACTTAAGCAGACCAGTGACGAGACAGGAATAGCCCCTCCAAGTGCAGTTTTATGAGTAAATAAGGGTTTGAGGGAAGCCAAACGTCACCATATGGCACTGCTTGGAACTGGGCCGGCCGTGCCACACCCGAAACCCACTGGAATCCATTAACAGGGTGGGGGTGGGAATTGAATTGCCCCGCTCATTGGCAGTGCTTCGCAGGAATGCGGACGGAATTTGTCGAACCGGCTTTTATCGAACTCAGCTGTGTTGGAATGGGTGTACTAGTGTTGAAACGTCAGAAAAACCCCCAACATTAACTGTCAAGTGGAAGTGCTAAAAAAAAAAAGAGACAGATGAGTCCATATTTGCCCTCTGTCTTCTCCTTGCCTGGTCTTAATGATGGGATGGGAGGGGAGCGCGGCCTGTCATTTTCCAAGCCAGCTTGATTTCGAGGTTGGACTGGACTATATGTTTGTACTGTAATCATGGCAGAGACGACGAGGACTCGCTGGGTTCGGTTTCAGGCTGTTTGTTTGCGAGTCGTTTGATTTACGTGGCCCGCTTGCCATATTAGCTTAAGCTCTGTGATCCGGTAGAGACTGTGATTTAGGGTGAGCTCGGGAACCGCCACAGTGAGTCTTTTCGCCGCAGTCAGCAACATCCAGGACACTCCCGCTACACCCACACGTCTGCGTTTATTTAACCTCTTGGTCTTGTTGCCAACACGTAACCACAGATACCTTAATGATGTTTGTAGGGACAACAAGTGATACATATGTGCACCTATCAAATCTGCTCACAGATTGATAAAATGTAAGGAGAGAGAATATTTCGAAGGATCAGGATGAGTTCATGGGAACAACGAGACCTCCAATACGGATCTCTGACCTTCAGAATAAAAGTAATTGGGGTTAATGGTCAAATGCTATAACGCACGTGCCCCTCCTGCGTACTGTACATAACTGAGAGACCATCAGCCACTTTCTGAATTGATTTAGACACTGTGCACGAACATTTTTCTTATTGCTGATTGCACATACGGATACAGATAAGTAGAGTATATATACTGTATAACAATAGCTGCTTGTCTTTATTTATTAATGCATACTTTGTACGTGAGAACCTCCCACTTCTGCCACATCTAGTGGTTTGCCGGGTGTATTGCAAGGGAAGACATGAAGGTGTGATGTCAGTGGGGTTGACCAGCACTGTTGTATTTCTATATCTAGCTCAACTATCTCACTGGAATGGACTTTGTGCCATATAAGAAGCACATTGCAGAAGAAGTGCCCTGTTTTATGTCGTAACGGACATTTGGCTGCTTTAGTGCATTTTGAATGTTGGGCGAACTGCTTGCGCTCGAAAGAACTGTTTGAAAAGTCCAACATGTGGGATGTTTTAGTGTTTTGACTACTATACAGCTGGTGGGAGGATTCAACACTGCGGTACTTGAAAACCTGCGTAATCTGGAAGTCTGATTTAAAAAATATCAGTGTTTGCACAGTTTATTAACTGTGTGCATGGATTGCTGAACTGAGTGCCCTGTTTATCGTCCCACCCCCCCACCCCCTCCATCTTAAAAAAATCATTGGCATAAAATCCAGGTGGCGACACCCCGAAAGCACGTTTGTTCCACGTAAACACGAACATCATTCTTAACGTCATGGTGTTTAATTATCTCGAGAGAACTGTTGTTGATCACTTCCACCTTTTTCCAAATCAGGTGCCAGGACGAGTGTCCGGTCGGCACCTACGGCGCTGGCTGTGCCAAGGCGTGCCGCTGCAAGAACAACAGCAAATGCTACCACACCAACGGGGTGTGTCTGTGTGAGCCGGGATACACGGGGGAGACCTGCGACGTCCGACTGTGTCCGGAGGGCCACTACGGCCTCCGATGCGACAGGAAGTGTCCCTGCCACGCCCAGAACACGCGCAGGTACGCGGGAATAGGGTAGTAGAAGTATTCCAAAATATTACTCTCTGTGTTCAAATCTATATCTTTCAAAGGCGTAAACTGATGTCAGGAGGAAGTTTTCATGTGTTGCCTGTGGGCCCCGCGGAGAGCGGACTGTTGTTGTGGGCCAGTCGTCAGTGATCAGTTAAGACTGGCACAGGTGGGGGCCGCATGTGTCGCCGCAGAGAACAGCTGCTCTGCTCCTCCTCAATGGGAGCGCTTGTGTCCGGCGGGCCAGCTGTCAGTCAGCACACGGTCACTAACAAACACAGGCGCATTCCACCTGTGTCACTGCAGATAACCCCCCCCCCCCTCCTGGGATGGAGTAAAAAAGAACCATCATGGAGACTTTAGTAATGAAGAGTAGGAGTAATGAATGAAATCATTGCTTTGGGTCTTAGTCCGGGTCTCCAATCTGGCAGGACCAAGCCGGGTTCAGCCGGTTACAGGCTGGTTTCAGGTCCCTGGGAGGGGACCGGAAGTTTTTGGAATCTGATCAATGTACTATCCCAGATAAACACCGAGTTACATCAGGTTGATCCCTTGACAAACACTTGCCACACTGGTCCGTGGCATAAACTTTGTCTGTGGTGGGGGGGGGGGGTTAGGGTTAGGTTCCTGACGGACTGCTCAGCACCAAAGTAGAAAAACAGAAACGTAGCGTTCAGAGCAGCCTGGGAATTACTTTTACTTTGGCAACGTTTAATATGAATATCCGACATTGTAACATTACAAAGCATAACAGGTCCCCTTTAATACTACTGGGTGCCTTCATCATATCACTGAGATTGGGGTTTTTAGTTAGAATTGGTTGTTTCTTGCTTTGGACAGTAGCCAAGCTGTCTATTGGCACTTTAATTTAATCTCTGCACAGATTTAAAGTGGTGGCAAAGACACTACAGTACCTTTACCATCACAAGCTGGGCAAAAAAAATTCATATGCGGTATTGTCAGCAAATGCTGTTGGAACATGGGGTATTATTCAAAATGGAGTGAAGACCGTGCCCGACCGGCACCGCGCCCGCCAGGTTTCGGAGCGCACCCACTCAGAACGGGGAGAAACTATTTGACTTCAGATGTGGCCAAAGACATGTGTTGGTTTCAAGCATGCTGAACCCTTTAGGCCCTGACCTCAGTCGCCGAAAGGCAGGAATCCTACATTTGAGAAGCAGCGGTAGTCCTACAGTATGAGCTAAAAAAACAATTACAGTACAATCAAGTACAATCTGTAACTACGGTATGCTCCTCTCTTTTCACCAGCTGCCACCCAATGTCAGGCGAGTGCACATGTCAGCCTGGTTGGTCGGGCCTCTACTGCAACGAGACGTGCGCCCCGGGATTTTATGGCGAGTCCTGCCAGCAGGTGTGCCACTGCCAGAACGGTGCCGACTGCCACAGTGTGACCGGAGAGTGTATCTGCGCCCCGGGCTTCACGGTAAAGAGCGCTTTAGGTCCCGTAAGATGTTTCAAGTCACATTTCTCTGTCGGGGTTCACTTTTTCAAGACAGCCAACACATCCAGCACAGCGGCAGTGAATGCGTTCTCAACCGTGGATCACTTTTCATTGCACACGTTCACATACTATTGTTCAATTTACGTTCAAAATCACACATAACTTACAAGAAAATGTAAAAAAAAAACCTCCCAACTGGGGCTCCGAGTGCCTATTTTCATTCCCTTGATGATCTCTATGAAAGACCGGTGCCAGGTCGGGAAAGGGGGCAGTCGAGGCAGAATCCAGAACTTTTTCTAGTCAGTGGTTTACAGGCCATCCCAGGACAGTGTCAGTGGAAAGACACTACTTACATTACGTAAAGAGGCACGGGGGGGAGGGGGCTGATGGTAGTCCAATGCCTTGTCCCTATGGGATACCCTCAAAGCCAGTTTTTAACTACTCGTCTGCCATATTGACCTTCTCAGGGTCCCAGATGTTCAGTCCCCTGCCCAGCAGGGACACACGGAGTAAACTGCTCTTCCGGCTGTAACTGTAAGAACAGAGCCCAGTGTTCACCCGTGGACGGATCCTGCTCCTGTAGACCAGGTAAGCTGAGGAGGAGGAGGAGAGGGAGATCACCAATCCCTAATTTGGGGCCACGCAAACACATTCTAGTCTATAGAAACACGGGTCTCCCAGACAGCTACTGTTAATGGAAAGTAAGGTGTGTGTGTGTTTGAATCTTACCGACCTTGTCTATAATCAGGGTGGCATGGGGTAGACTGCTCCATCAACTGCCCCAGCGGTACCTGGGGTCTGGGCTGTAATATCACCTGTATGTGCGGCAACGGAGGGGCGTGTAACGCGCTGGACGGCCTCTGCACCTGCGCTCTGGGCTGGAGGGGGGAGAGGTGTGACCTCCACTGCCAGGTGAGAGGACGCGGTTGCTCCCAGATCTTTTTTTGTTGTTGTTGTCTTACGCACTATAAATTCTCTTTGTCGGCACACACAGTTCTAGTCCACCAAAAATCACTTTCCTTGACATTACAGCCTGATATTTTGGAGTATGCAGTAGTGTTTTTATTTTATATTTGCAATTAATAACTAAAAATGTTGTATTACAGGAACAACTCATGTTACATTTCTTTCTGCATCAGTTCGTACAGCTTGTACAAGTCCATGGTGGTGCAGTGGTTAGCATTGTCGCGCAGGAGGTAGAGCGGGGTTGGGGGCTTCGATCCCTGGTCTCCACATGTGGAAGTGTCCTTGAGCGAGACCCTGAACCCTACAGTTGCTCTCCAATGGAGGCCAGCACCTCGCGGGGCAGCTAGGTCGCCGCCGGTGTGCGAATGTGACCAACATGTCAAAGCGCTTTGGGAACCGCTAAGGTTGAAGAGCGCTACATAAGTGAAGAGTATTAGTTAGAAAACATGGAGCTGCGGAAGTAAAGTAGGATTTAAAAGTTTCTCTCTGAAGGATAAATGACATGTGACTGAGGTTCCTCTCCTCCTCAGGACGGTACCTATGGTCTGGACTGTAAAGAACGCTGTGACTGCAGTCATGCCGACGGATGTCACCACTCTACTGGCCACTGCCGCTGTCTGGCAGGGTGGACGGGTAAGATCAAATTACGGCCGATTTGTCCATGCCTACCACCATGGGTTATGCAGGGGCGATGGGGAACACAGGGGATACAGTCAAGTGTTGTGGAGGCAGAAGAAAAAGGTCAAAACCAGAGATGGCGAGAATCACAAGTCCAATAATCAGGCAAAGTCCAAAACAGGAAGGTCTCAAGAACAACGGAGAAAGAGGATACAGAAGTTGAAGACATGAAACACACAATTTGACTTAACAATGTGACGAGGAGCAAAGGAGGTGAACCGGTCTATGTCGTGAAGGGGGGTGAGGGAATGAGGTGCAGGTGGGGAGAAGCTCGGGCGACTGCTGAGGGCTGATGAGGGATGGGAACAGGTGTGTGGACGGGTGACGCGAAAAGGAGGGAAAGTCCCAAGGACGTCTGGTGGGCAGCGAGGGGAGCTGGGGAGCGAACTGTGACACTTTCCATTAATGAGTCAGGACACGGTTAGCTTAGCTTAAGGACTGGAGGGGAAACGGCTAGCCTGGCCCTGACCAAAGTTCAAAAACACACACCTAGCAACACTTCTAAAGCTCACTGATGAACTGTGTTAGCTCGTTTGTTTTGTAGGTGTAGTGGGTAGTAATTGTCGTGGTTGGGTGCAGGGACAGTGCAAAGTTTCCTGAAGTTTCTTTTTGTCACAGTGACGTTGCCAGGTTGTACGGTATCGGTCAACTGGCGCTATAGCTCGAGACACTGCACAGAAGTACTGGGCGACTTTTTTGGCAGGTGATGCAATATACAAAGACAGGCAAAGGACAATGATGACACACAAAACATGGGGGTGTGGACATGCTGTTGGAATTTAGGTAAAACAGTTCTGAGGTCTGTTACGCGGAACACGGTCCGCCCGTCGAGTGCAGTCGCTTGATCCAGGCTGTGGTGGTGCCAGGTCTCTGTAAAGATGTGGGCACAGCAGTCTGTGATTTCCCGTTATTTCCTGTGACCCAGTAGGCTGGGTAGTGAAGTAGCCTTAGGTCCCAGCTGGGTCAGCTTAGCTCTCATCCCCTTCCTGGGGTGGTTGCGCCCCTTGTGGTGGCATTTTTGGTCCAGCTGGTCTGGACTGAGTGCACCAAAGATGACCTCAAGGTCCGCCACCCTTAATCCAATACCTGCGCTTCCTTTTTTGTCTGTCATAGGTAATACACGCTTTGGTAATAAAGGCGACAAAATAACTAATAAAAATGTAGCATGTATTCAATTTTTGGACACTGGACTGAACCTTTGCTTTCAGAGCACGTGAAACATTGGATCATTGGACCTTTTGGGACGTCGAACAATTACTCAAATGAAACCATTCAAGAAGTTTAAAGAGGAAATCACTGCTAACAACTCATCGGCATCTAAAACACGACAAGGGGCCCCAAATCAACACAAACTGAACGTGTCCAAAAACAAGCCAATTTAGTGTATTTCATTATTTCATGAGCTCATATGTTTTTTTTCCTTTGCATTTTTATCTCTAAATTCACTTGTAATTATGTGTCAACTAAATGTTGTGCAGTAGTTTGTATTATCGCAGCGGACTCAGTTCACACTTGCATGCATTCACCGTGCAGCATATTCTAAAATATGTATTGTAAATCTGTGTGTGTGTGTGTGTGTGTGTGTGTGTGTGTGTGTGTGTGTGCGAGCAGGTATCCACTGTGACAGTGTGTGTGCAGAGGGCCACTGGGGCCCAAACTGCTCCCTCCCCTGTAACTGTAAGAACGGAGCGTCTTGCTCCCCCGATGAAGGAACCTGCGAGTGTGCTCCGGGATACAGAGGCACCACGTGTCAGAGGAGTAAGTCCTACACCAGCACAACATGCTGCTGCAAGATCCTCACACTGCTAATAATAATAATAATAATAAAAGCTTTATTTATACAGCACGAAGGTACAAAGTGCTTTATGTGATTGATGCAGGAACAGAAATATTTCAGGACTACAACAAAAAGGGGCGCTGAGCTAGTGAACCCAAGTGCAGACAGGTATGAGGAAGGCTTGATGTTTATTAAATTGTAAGGAGAGGCTTGGGCTGGGGCTATAGGGCCGATGGCTGGAGGAGATCCGAGGCTGAGGCAGGAAGAGGTCGGGGCCCAAGGGGGATCCGGGGGGGGGGGGGTCGAGCAGGGGAGCAAGGCTGACACAACAGGAGACAGGGGCCGGAGTCAGAGCAGGTGGAACTGCGGGGCAAGGGGGGAAAAAAAACGTTCGGCCGGGGGGAACAAGGAACAGCAAGAAACTGGTAGACACTACGATCCGGCAGCGTGGAGGTGGCTGGGCTGAGTACTGGTAGGGGGTCTTGATTGTGGAACAGGTTGCTGCTGGCGGGGCCCAGGACTGGGACTCACACACACTATTCCGTATGCACCTGATTCATACAAGGGAGTGACACTGTCGTGACCTTTTGTCATTTGTGTGTGTGTGTGTGTGCCTGCAGTCTGCTCTCCAGGTTACTTTGGTCACCGCTGCAGTCAGACCTGTCCACAGTGTGTCCACAGCAACGGACCGTGTCACCACATCACGGGACAGTGCGACTGTCTGCCGGGCTTCAAGGGCGCGCTGTGCAACGAGGGTGAGTTACCCACGCAGCACACTGCTGCTGTTGTGTTACAAAGGCGTCGGGGGGTTCTTTAAAGGCTGACGCTTGTCACAGCTTCCTGTTGGCATTAGTCCCGGAAGTGCTGTTCCAAGAAAGTTCCCTGCACTCGATGAGAATTTCCCCCATAAAAAAACAAAAAACAAAAAAAGATGTTCATGAGGCATCTGAGCCTGAAGACAGCTGCTAGCATGAATGGACCCATAAACAAATTCCATTTTCACTGTAAATGTTTACCAGTCAGAACATTTGGCCACATGATGTAACACACTGCTCAACAAAGTTCAATAGCTCAAAGGTCCCATATTGTAGACGGTGAGATTTCCCATGTCTTGTTTGATTATAACGCAGGTCTAGGTAGCTAGCCTCTTCAATGAGCCGCCAGGACTTCCGTAAGGTTGTGATGTCACAACTATACAATCATCGCACTCGGCCACGCCCCCCCCCCTCCCCCCAGCAGGTCATCTGCTCCAGACACAGCACACAGTGGAGCTAAATTGGAGCTAAAGTTATTTGATCAAATTGGCCAATCAGAAGAAAGTGGGCTTTTATGGCCTTAAAGAGACAGGAGCTCAAACGGCTTGTTTCAGACAGAGGGGGGGGGGGGGGGGACTGAGGGGCTGCATGAAGGGGCCAGTAGAAGATAAATCAGGACTTTTTTCAACTGTGAATCATGCAGAGCCGCTCTAGTGGAGTCACAAAATGAAAACATAGAGCTGGAAATGAGCATGATGTGGGACCTTTAACACATGAGTAACACAATACTGCCCATTAGCGTGTTTATGAGAACGTCACAGTGAACCTCATCGGCAGCCGAGACACCAAAGAAGTGAAACTGCCTCTTGCTCAAATGTGGTTGAGGAACGTGAACGATCAACACGCTCGTGTCTTGTGTGCAGTGTGTCCCAGTGGTCGCTTCGGGAAGAGCTGCGCGTGGAGCTGCAGCTGCACCAACAACGGCACGTGCAACCCCATCGACGGCTCCTGTCAGTGCTACCCGGGGTGGATCGGCAGCGACTGCTCCCAGCGTGCGTTCACTCAAATAAAACGATAAGACATTGTCACCGCCCTGTGAGGATGCTTGTTTCGTCGTGAACTTGTGTATCCCCCCCCCCCCCCCCCCCCCAGTGGAAATAAGCTATGGACTGGTGTGACTACAGATTAAACATTGCGTTGTCACTGTGTTGCAGCGTGTCCACCTGGTCAGTGGGGACCAAACTGCATCCACACATGCAACTGTCACAACGGAGCCTACTGCAGCGCTTATGACGGAGAATGCAAGTGCACCCCAGGATGGACCGGGCTCTACTGCACACAACGTCAGTCACAGATACACACACACACACATACACACACACATACACAAGAGCTAGCTGATGCCACATATATAGTAGATTGCCCTTGCATTGTGTTTGTTCCTTGTTTCTTATTATGGTGTCCCCGGCCAAACTCGGGCGATCGGTTTTAACTGTTCATAAAGCTTATTTTTGAGTCAAAGAAGTACCGTTTACGTGTTATTTTGACTATAGTTAAGACCAGAGGAAAGCACGTTGACTGGATTATCACAGGCTTGGTATCTGTTTAGCCAGGATACTGTTTTGAAACCATCTAAATATTGGTACCATAGTCCCAATTGGTGGCTGCCATAAATAATATCTGTTTCTGATTTCATTCCGAGAGAACGTTCATGATAGCTTATTTCAAATGTAGGCGTGGCATTTGTAACTGACATTATATTGTTCTGTCGGTAAGGTGTGGTTCCCGTGGCGTGGGTTTTTTTTTTTTCATAAACAGAGCCTTTTTGAAAGCACATCATGTTGCGTATGATGACTCCCTTGCAGGGTGCCCGCTGGGCTTCTACGGGAAGGACTGCTCTCAGACCTGTCAGTGTAGGAATGGCGCCGACTGTGACCACATCTCTGGACAATGCACCTGTCGCACCGGCTTCATGGGACGACACTGTGAACAAAGTACGTTGACCTGTCTTACATCCTCTCCGCCTTTTAACTTTTTCTTTCTGTGTACATCCCTTCCTGTTCAGAGCAGTATGCGTTTGCTTCGACGGTGCACGCTCTTACACTTTTATTTACTTCTTTTTATTTACACCTCAACCGACACTTCATCTCCTTTCATGTCTGTACCTAGACAAGTAATTAGTGTGCTTGCTTCCGTGTTTGTTTGTTTTTTAATGTATGATGTCACCACACTGACCGCCTGAAGTGTACCATCTCAACATTTGAACTCCTTTCAGGGCTTACACTAACTGTGCCTACAACCTTAACTGACACTTCAACTCCTTTCAGTTCATGATTTCAAGTGATTCTTCAACTCTTTTCAGTCATATATATTGTATACGCACACTTATATTTGAACTTTATTATTGTTTCCATGGGAATGCTGCTGTTCCGCCTTCAGGGTCCAGGACGTCCCTGCTAAAGCCGACTTAAATTAGACACTTTTTGCCCCATTTCCAATTTCCCATTCACAGAGTGCCCTCCTGGTTCGTACGGCTATGGCTGCCGTCAGGTCTGTGACTGTCTAAACAACTCCACGTGTGACCACATGACTGGTACATGTTACTGCAGCCCAGGCTGGAAGGGATCTCGCTGTGACCAAGGTGAGGACACGCCTCAATAAAAGTGGAATCGATCGATGTTGCAAGTTCATAAAGGAGAAGTTCCAAAAGGCCTCAGTCAATTCTCCCGATCTGTTTTAGAGAATGGCTACTGTACTCAGATTCCCTCTACAACCCCTCTTGTCTTCAGCTGGTGTGGTGGTGGTGGTGGGCAGCCTCAACAGCCTGACCAGCGCAGCCATGCACGTGGACACCTACCAGATCGGAGCCATCGCAGGAATCATCGTCCTGGTGCTGCTGGTGCTCTTTCTCCTCCTCCTCTTCGTCATCTACAGGAAGAAGCAGAAGGGCAAAGAGCCCGCCATGCCGGCGGTGACCTACACTCCTGCTATGAGGGTCACGGCTGATTACACCATCGCAGGTCCGTTACGGTTTGACCTGCTTCAAACCGAATGTAACCCAGGCATGTTAGGCAGGTCTTTCCTCATGTTGGGCCATCAGATGTTTCCTCAGAATGTTTATGCTTCACCTACGCCGCTAGGTACAGAGATACCGCACGGGAACCACAAGGAAAGCGTGACTGGTCAACATGGTCTGCTTGTGTTTTTTTTTTGTTTTTTTCTTTCAAAAAGTCAAGATGACATGACGCAAGTTGAAAAAGGGTTCAGCTATTTTCTCCTTTTCAGTAACACACATCAAACAAAGTCATTTCCAGTGCTCTCTATCACAGTGAATGAAACATATATACAATGACCACACAGAATAGTCCCATATTCAGTAATAAACACTATAATTAAAGCAGGAGATCAGCTATGATACACCTATTTGTGGTGGTGATATGGTTGAAATCTGACGCTGAGCTATAAATCGAAACCTACGCTGCAGGTATCTAAAGTGGGAAGCACAAGCACAAATCCAGATTCAAAGCTTACTATGTTTTAAATGGTACATCATGTTGGTGAAAGTAAATATAAGGAAGTACATCTAGTGCACTTGTACTAGATGCATGAGGCCCGAGGATGCACATGCACGTCGCACACAGTCCTAGTGACTAGTCTTGCACTATTCCACTGAAACACTGCTACAAGAAAGGTAGCAATATGCCAGCCTGGGCAGGGAAGAGAAGACTGCCATCAAGCAACGCAACTTTAAACAACGTAGGTTTTAAAATATTTCACAAATCGGCTTTGCAAATGTTTCAAGAGGAAGGAAATGAACAAACTCAAACACACTTTGGCATTTCATCATTTTCATTCATAGCAATTTCTTGTTATGTAGGCAATATCTCTGTGATACGCTGGGTAGGCAGGCTCTAGGCTTGACCTACATTAGTGTTGCGGGGTGATGCAGGTATTAATCCAAACTGACTGGAGTTCTCAAAAACACTAGAACAACAAAAGCAACAAAAGCCTACTGAAGTATGGCAATACAAAAAAAGTAAGTGGCTCTCACTTCAGCAGACCGTGGCATACTTTGGGTGAACTGCTTACATAAGGGGGGATAAATATTGTAAAACAGGAGATATATATATATAAATATACATAGACTGTATAAAAGTGGGTGCAGCCACCGTGACGTCACCCACTGGTTTGTGGACTACCGTTTTGAAGCCTCGAGAATCCGACATCCCGAAGATCTATCCTGGCAACCTGACTGCACCTGGCTCCTGGCTACGCCATGCGAAGTAGCTGCTAACAAACTTAGCTGGTAAATGTACTCATCGGAAAAAACATTAACAGCCGACTCCTTTAAAGTGTCTTTTAGTGCAACCGAACGCCGCTATCGTAGCGACCTGTCGTTCACAAGCCCGTTTATCGTCTATTTTACTCTAAATAGGACCATCATTTACAAAATGAACATCATGTTGTATTGAAGAACTTGAAACTTGAAACTAGCGATTGAGACCATAAACTCATTTTTAAAATGTTTACTGAGGTAATAAATCAAGTGAGATCGAGTGGACCATTTTCTCACAGACTTCTATACAGTCTGACTTCTTTTTGCAACCGGTGGAGTCGCCCCCTGCTGGCCATTAGAAATAATGCAGGTTTGAGGCACATCCGCATTGGCTTCACTTTTCAGACCCGGAGGTTGGTGCTTGATATAAAAGCAGTAAAGTCCTGTGGTTACAAGTGTCGATTAATGTTTTTCTTTGTGTTTCTAATTATATTCTGTGTATTGGGGTAGTTAGTACTGCCATCATTACTGCATTCAGGGAAAAAGACGTCAATGTCTGGCCCGGACTTTAGTTTTATAGCCTGACCTACTTGATTCTTGATTTGTATGGCATCACAGATTGAGATGCTTTTAATGTAATAATGTCAATTTGTCATTTTTCAGATGCTCACCCACCAACATATGAGGGCCACCCCAGCAACTACTTCTCTAACCCCAGCTACCATACTCTGACCCAGTGCATCAGTCCCCCACATGTTAACAATGGTCCATATGGAAAGGTATACTTTCTGGGAAGTGTACTTTCAGACTGTATAGAGGGGATAAGAGATGGCAAAGTAAGAATTCAGTATGGAATGTGTCTATTAATGAATATCCTAACAACTGATGTTTTGTCCCTTTTTAATTTTTCAGGCCAAGGGCAACCAGCTATTTTTGAACTTGAAGAATGTGGATCAGAGAAAAAGGGCTCCTCTAGCTGATCACACTGGCACACTGCCTGCAGACTGGAAACAAGGGGACTGCTTTGGCGAACTGGGTGAGACACGGAATACATCATCCTGTACTCACAGATATCAACATTAATGCTGCAAGTTGGTATCTTTGTGCAGCGTTGGCTATAAATGATAGTGAACCTCTATCCAACTGCCCCACTGTAGACCCACTGTGGATTCCAAAAGCTTAGTTCATGCTAGATGGAATATAAACCTAAATATTGGTGCACAGAGCAATACTGTTCTGTTCAATACTGCTGAGGTAAGAGTGACACACCAGGTCCAAAAGTCAACCATAGCACAGAAAAAGCCCTATTTAAAGTTGTGAATGACAGGAAAATGACTGCTGATGTCCTCATTCCTTTGGATTCAAGTGCTGCATTCGACACCATTTATAGTGGCACTTTAATCAACAGACTTGACAGAAACGTGGCTCCCTCTGGTGTAGTGATTGACTGAAAGAAAATCTGTCATCATAATATTAAATACCACTGTATGCAGATGACACACAATCGTATATCTCTGTTTCACCAGGAGACCCCCGTTCTTTGGCTGCTCTTATTTCTCATGTCTCACTGAGAACAGTGTTTGGATGAGTAAAACATGTTTTCTAATGAAACGACAAAGACACAGAGATTCACTCGTTTATTGTATTACATTGTATTGTATTCATTTATTGAAAGTAGGGAGAGAAAGAAGCTGAACTCATTGTTTGAGTTTACGAAAACATTTTTTGATACATGTCTATAGATTGTTGCCTAAAACATCTATAATGGGAGGAAATGCTTGAATATTACAGTCATCACAATAAACATCAACAAATTGCATTTCAATTGGTGTGGATGGGACACTTTAGCTCTAACCTCAGTTCTTAATTTATGGCGATATGAAGAACATTCTTTCAAATTCCAGCCTATTCTTGCCATTACAGTCTCTCGTATAATCTTCTCTTCTACCATTCACTGATCCCTCTCATTCAAATGTTTCGTCACAGCAGGGGCCTATGGAGTCGACAGGAGATACATGGGGAAATCTTTACGAGGTGGGTCCTGGAATTATACAAATAAATGCTAAGCTGCTCGGTTTCATGCTGGCATTCGCCGCTCACTGGCTCCTCTCTCCATGTCATCCAGATCTGGCGAAGGGCACGCCGTATCACTCCAGCTCCTGTTCCCTCAACAGCTCTGAAAACCCGTATGCCACCATAAAGGACCCTCCCCTGCTGACAGCCAAAAGCACAGAGTGCGGCTACGTGGAAATGAAGTCACCGGCCAGGCGGGATTCACCTTACGCCGAGATCAGCAACAGCGGCTCGACCAATAACCGGAATGTCTATGAAGTTGGTGAGGAGCTTAAGCTTACGTTTGTCATTTGTGCTCCATAGAGAAGTACGCTTCAGTTGCATTTACTACATAGTGCTCTGCTGTATCCAATCAGCAGTGGACAATATGGATACAATCTTCCACCGCAGTATAGGTAATCTTACATTACAATACTGATATATATTATATTATACATATATTATATATATTATGATATACTGCAGTAACTTTCCCAGTTTCCTAGCAGTTTCCCCCTGCTTGCGATCATTGTACTAAGCCAGGCTAAACATGTCCTGGACATATCTCTGTACCGGATGGACAGGGACTGTTCCTTTAAGTTTACAGCTCTATGCTTCACTCGTTATTCTGCTGCGACTGCCAACTCGCCTGCCTTTGATTTCAGAGCCGACTGTAAGCACCATCCAGCCAACTGAAGACAGCAACGGCCTCGTACAGTGTGGTCAAGATCCGTACGATCTACCAAGAAACAGCCACATCCCCTGTCACTACGACCTCCTGCCAGCCAGAGAGAGTCCATCCTCGGACCACAAGGAGCTGGACAGTGAATGATGGCAGAGACCAGGCATCACCTCCAGTCTGCGGCTCCAGCACTGGGTGGTCCACGAACAGATGCGCTTTATACCCACAACGGACTTCCATTCGTTTTCTTGCTGTTGTCCTTGCACACTGATCACGACATCTTTCTGAACAAAGTGGGTATATAAGAGTTTGGAGGTTAGTATTGAGGTACAGCTGTTTTTTGTTTTTTTTACAGCAATTTGTAAACTGCGATGAAGTCTTCATAGGTCATTCCACTTGTCTGGGAGGTAAGGTCTAAGTATGCTTTGAACGAAGCAGTTTGTATGATGTGTTGTCCGGGCCACTGCCAATGGCAAAACTGTTTCTACCTGTTAGCCAAACAGCCACACTCGAGGATGGGCTGAGATGCCTGATGTCACAACCTCCGTCTGACTCCCTACCCCGATCTCTCTCCAAGAACTCTTTTGCGTGTCTTGTAGTCCGCACAGGACACACACACACATTCAGACGGGGGCGAAGCATTTGTGACGTTGCACTCGAAAAAGTGACCTTTCCATACATCAGCACACCCGGGCCGATTGTTGGATTGTCTGAATACAAAAATGGTTGGACGGAGCCCCACCCAATTCCGATGTTGGAAAAGTGGTTTCAGACGCTGAGTACTTCGTTTCAAGCATACCAAAGCCTTTACAATGTTTGCGTATAACATTCAAGACCAGTCAAATCTCTATTTTTGTAACAACAGTGTTTGAAAATGGCTAATTTGATTGAATATTAGCGATTATATCAAAGATTAGATGTTTCGAGAGGAACAGAGGAGAGTCCAGCTGTTGTTTTTGATGTTTGCATATCATAACGACGTCAAATGCAGTCGGTCGGTGTTGGATTAGTATTTAAGTTAACCAAAGGTACAAGTTCCATTTAAAGATTATTTTTTATTACTGTAGTTTAAAGTTGTGCAAATAGTTTAATCCAAGAAGTTCCGAGCTGAGCCCCTTCTCATTGTGACAATGTCCCGTTTTTTGATTTTAGGTAACTTCCCACTGATTTCAGATCATTTCCTTTTCAGTTAATCAACACGCCACACAGAATAATACGTAGAATAGAGTGATTTCATTTTTTAATTCATAAATATCATGATTCAGTCATTATCACCACTCTGTGACACCTGTGGCCATTTACTTCCATACAGTAGTGCTTCACATGAGGAGCTTGTTGTCAGTGTACCGCCAATATTTCCTGTGGGTCTTGATGATTAATTTATCCGTCTTGTTGGGCCATTGCAGTTCATTTTTAAATTATAATAATTACATATCAAATGTCAACCTCTCTTGAGACTCTTGAGGGGCCGCTACAGAGGCCAACCGTCGCGCAGCATAAGTGACGTTAGCCTACTTAGCAAGTCTGCAGATGCCTTCACCACTCCCCCGTCCGCCACGTGACCCCGGCCTCGCATGTGACAACGGTCCTGCATAGAGTATTCCTCATTGCTTCACTTGGCCCGGAGACGCACCATGTTTGCTGACAGCCTACCTAATTTCGGGCATCGAGATCCAATCACAATGCAGGCTGAATCGAGGTAGAATAGAGTCCCAATTTTCAAGCACTTGTCCAGGCCTCCAAACAGGGATGCCATTCAGAAATTACACTGAAAGTACTTTTTTTTTTTTTTAAAACGCTTCAAATTGGTATTTGTCAAATGTGTCGCCATGACAGAATTTAGGCTCTGTGGAAATTATTTGGTTAATGGTATCATGTATAAAATTTGTGAAAAATGCTATATCCTGATATTTTTCTGTTGAAATCATACTGAAGTGTTTGTTTGCTCGTTATGTTGATGTACTGAGTAACTTTTTATGCATGAATGGAGTGTTATTAAAGGTACTATTTAAAGGTCTATGTGAAGGAACTTTCACCAGCACGCAGCACGGTGAAAATGTCCACCACTAGATGGCAGCAGACGCGGGAAACCAACCAATGAGTAGATGGGCCCAGCTATTGTTCAAGAGGCACTTGAAGCCCTATTCCACTGCAGGAACCCACAACCTGGGTCTTTTACAAAACCTGAACTTTCAGGAACCTTGTAAATCTTTGGTACACAGTTCGTCCTTTTGTTTCCACTGCACTTCGCAAACTGGGGTGTTTTGTTATATTTGGCATCAAAAATGCGAAAGCAGGACCCATTTCATCATTACTGTGGGACAGGAAACAATAGGCCGTTTACTGCTGCCAGAACTTAACAACCCGTAATCGGGGGGGGTTTCACATGTACACTGTCAAATGGTAAAAGCAAAGGGACAACAATGGAAGAAGTGGCACTGATATTGTTATTGATTTCTTATTTATGTGAAGCTTCTTCCAAATCCCCCCCCCCTCATGTACTAATGTGGTTTGTCCAACAAGCGTTCTCCACCGTCCTTCTCTTTCACATAAGGAGTTGTTTGTCCTGCTCCGTACAGACGCAGAGGTAAAAATGGTGGTTACTGTTGTTGTTCTTGTGTTTGTTGCTACCATCTGCAGCACTGCCGACAACCCCTGAAAGAACCTGGAACTTGCTTTTAGTCTCACCTCCTGAGCAGAGCCTAAATTTAGCTCCAGGAATTTGTCCCCAAGGCAGGCGGAGAAGCAGCGGGAACAAAATCAGAACCGGCGACAATGGATACACTTGAAGTTGCGTTAAGTTCCTGGAGGGTTTAAGGAGCCATTTGTGATTTCACTCCACCATTAGGATCCATGCCCCTCTGTGTGGAGAGTGACCGTACTTAGACTGAAGAACCCGGAGTACGATACGAATTCCACCATGACATTGTGTCTTCATCTTGTCTCCCAGTGCCACTTCAGTAAACACCCACCACATCACCAGATTCATTCAGTCACCTGTACAATTAGACCGGACACAGATCTTTTATAACTGTGCAATTTAAAGGGCTCACCATATCGAATAAAAATGCAAGCTCGAGCTGGACTTTAGCTTTTTTTTTTGAAAGGATAACTGTAACAGGAAGTGTGTGCGTTATTAATCTGTAATAAACAATAGTCAAATATCGCAGAAAATTGTTCAGAAAAGTTGCTTTTGAATGATTGTATTTTTTTTCTCCTTTTTGTCTTCGCTGTGTCGTGAACGGCCTAATATAGCAATCGTCTTAAGCTATTCAGAGCCTATATGAAGTGTTTGTAAAATAATGTACATAGTTTGATCAGTTCTGATGTAAAAAAAAAAATATTAACATCACCCAGCGTCTTATGTCCGAAAATTGAACAGGAACAAAAAGTGGCATTTGGTGTAGCACTGAATGATTATGAAAACTGGGAAACTTGAGACTCTTGTCCTCTACAGATGCCGCGTTTCTTTTGTAACGTTTTCCCCCCCCTTTGTGTGTATTTAAACGATGTTTCGCGTCAGATCCCTCCGTTTCTTGACTCTTAATCAGTCCTTCCAGCTGCCACCGCACACTTGTTCCCCCCCCCCGATAAGGTGACGATAAATCAGCCACTACCACCCACGGGATTCCATCTATTACGCTTTTTTTTTTTTTTTTTGTCTTTTATTTTTCATTATAGTGCTTGTTTGTGCAAATGCTTTGGAATAAAATGACATAATATGATGAAGTCAGTTCGGCGTCTTGTGGGATTTGTGAGCACTTTACTCAACTCTGCAAGAGACCCCTTTTTTCACGGCAGACATTTAGAGTTTTGATACTGTCGCTGTAACAAAATATTACTTGGGGAAACTGTTATGTTCATCTTCAAAATTGCTTATCCAGCCTAGCCTCATGCAGTAATGGCACTGCACAGGGAAGTGTACTTGGGCCCATGTTGTTCTGCAGAGGAAAACCCGGAACTCCTCCGCGTAGATTCAGACGTGCTCGCCGTCACTTTTTGGTAAACCCGGGTTACCCATTGTCCCTTGCTTGTTCCGTACGGAAGTCAAGTAAGACCAAAATGCGCAACGCCCAGTCTCTGAATGGCTGCTCCGCGCTGGAAAGCTCAGGTAGTTGCAACAATGTAATGGCTTGGTGAAGAAGCCTCAAGTGCAACTGTGTCTGTTGACAAAAGCAGGTTTTTGTTGACAGGTCAGTCAGGACAGGCAAGGGGCATTCCATCAATCTTAAGAGCCCCCAAATTTGTTAGGGGTGTGCCCTGTTAAACCTACATTAAATTAAGAAAAAGAAAAATGAAATCTACAAACTGGTCATCCCCTTGCTGATAGCTCATTGGCTGTCACTGCTGCTGTGACCTTCCATAATGAGTTGGCTGTCAGCTGGACTGCAGGTTTCGGTCGCATCCTGTTCATTAAAGCTGTTTTTGCGACACGTGTATACACTGGGCTTTACGGTAAGCGTGCGTTCGAGCTGATTTCAAAATAAAAGCAAGGTTGCGTGGAGGGATTCGTTCAATAAACCAGTCAGTCCGCCTCAACAACAAATAAAATACTTAGATGAATAAAAACACGTGAGCAAATAAAACATTAAATCATATATAAAAACGAATACTAAATAATAGGAACGTCTACTGCCTGCAAACTGTATTTTCAGAGAAACAACCAAGGGTTTGTCATTCAGAATCAGAATCAGAATCAGAAATACTTTATTGATCCCCGGGGGGAAATTGCACAGTACCGGTGCTCCCATTCAAGAGTAGAAAGTAGCAAAAATGTAGAACTAAAAGTATGTACAAAATATAAAAAATAAGAAATAGAAAATAAAAATATACACATTTACAGTATTTAAGTGAAAAATAAAAGTAAAAAGATATATACAATAACAATGTATATGTATGTGTGTATATATATATATATATGTATTGCACTGGAACATTGCACTGAAACATTTAAAGTCATTTCACTTGTGTGAATAATTAGTCAAACATAAATACATAATACATTCCCACAGACTAATCTGGCTTCAGAATGATAACAGAGAATCAGAATCTGCTGAGGAAGTTCCTCAATGGCACTCTGAGATGTTGTTAATGTATTCTTTATCATCACATGTTTGATTAGCTATCCACAGTTTGCAGGCGGTAGTTATTACAATATTTTATTATTATTATTATTAATTGTATTTACTATTTCATATGTATTCATTTGTTCGTGTGAATGTGAATGTGAAATTGCCGCTTTTATTTTGAAACCAGTTCTTACGTGCGCTTACCGTAATGTCTTCACGTGCAGCAAAAACAGCGAGGGAGGCGAGGTGAGCGGGGGGGGGGGGCGCTTTTTTTTCTCGAAGTGGAGGCTGGCTCGGGGGCAGTCTTGGGAGGTGAGGTGTGGCGGCTCGACGCGAAGATGATAGCCGTGGTGCTTAGCGGCGTTTTAGCGGGGCTGCTGGCCCTCCTTCTCTACCAAAGGACGGCGTACCCCTTCTTCTGGGCGGACTTGTGTCACTACGCCAAACTCCGGGGCCACGCGAAAGCGCTGCGGGCTCGCATGCGGCAAGGAGTCGTCACCTACCTCGACTGCTTCCTCCACCAGGCGAGGGGCAACCCCGGCAAGCCCTTCATCGTCTTCGGCGGCCGGAGCCTGACCTACCGGGACGTGGACCGGAGGAGCAACCAGTTCGCGAGGGCGCTCGGGGCGGAGGGCTCCGCGAAGCCGGGGGACGTCGTCGCTCTGCTGATGTTCAACGAGCCCGACTTCGTCTGCGCTTGGCTCGGGCTGTGCAAGCTGGGCTGCGAGGTCGCCTTTCTCAACGTCAACGTCAAAGCCAAGTCTCTGGTGCACTGCTGTCACAGTTGTGGGGCCAGCACGCTTGTTGTTGGCGCAGGTATTGCACTTTTTTTTCTTTCTTTTTTTAACGCAGTTTGGGGTAATTCCTTAAACTCAGGTGCGCTTGATTCAGAAAGCTGGAGCAGTTATAACACGCTGAGACACGCATTGGAACGTTTTTCTAACACACACACAGGAGGATACACGATTTCCAGGGCCAGACAATGAGTTTTTAGGGGCCCCTTTAACCCCCCCCCCCCCCCCAAGAGAATTTGAGCAGCACTCTGTTCTGGACGGTTTCCTTCTCATTGAACTTACTGTTGCATTCAAACCTTGTCAGCAGAATGGGAAAAGGGAAACCTCCTGTTGTTTTTGACTCGCTCCAACTGTGGTCGCGTCAGATGCATTGAAATTAAGCTAATTTTAACCCCACAAATAAATTTTTTTTTTAAAAAAAGTCTTTGCGGGCTGATAAAGAGGAGAAAAACTATCGAAGCAAGCGCCCAGGAGCAAACTTAAGCCTACAAACAAACGGGCAAAGGTATGTAATAAGTGGCAGAATATAATTAAGTCATTAAAAAGTGGATGTGGAACAGGAAAAGAGCAATATGGGCTATAATGGTGCAGTGAAATAGAGACTTTAGTGGAAAATCAAGATATAATAAATAAAAACAGCAAAGACTGTTATGAAAAGAAAAAAAAGCTACTAAAACTAAAAAAACAACTCTAATTTACAAATTCACAGAATGCACTCAAGGTATCAAAAAAAAAAATGCATGCCATGTAGGATGCCCCCCCCCCCCCCCCCCCCCCCCAGACTGTTATAATATTGTATATAACATATTATTATTCATGCATTAGCGTGTGTGTGTGTGTTAATGTTGTGAGGTGGAGCTGATTTGAGCTCATTTTATACTCTTTTAGATAGTTTCGTCCGCGGCAGCCAATCGGGAGCAGAAGTGCAAAGTCGCAGCATATGGAAATACTCACGGAAAGTGCAAGTAACTCAAAATTGCGCGCAGGCACAGTGCCGGTACCCAGTACCGGCACTGTGCTCCTATCTCTGCAATCCCCTGCGCCAGTTTTCCCGTCCCAATTACAGCGGGTGAAAGGGGTCAACCTGGAGATTGCGGCTGCTGTGACGCTCGCTATCGGCCCTTTTTATTGTACAGGGAACGTAAACATTTTGGAAGACATGCGAAACGCTATCAGTCGCGCTGATAACCGCCAGGCGGAGAGCAAAGTACCACGCCGTGACTTCTCCCGTCGATAAGCCACGTCCCATGTGTTTGATCTGTATGCGACGAAACAACAGGGACACCTTTAGAGTGTAACTCAGTCTGACACAGCACCATGAAATATAAAATGACCACAGAGTGGGATGAACACCTCCTTGTACGTGTCTGTCCACTGGCTCACTGAGATAACCCACTGTGTCTGATCATCCAGATTTGGTGTTGTCGGTGGAGGAGGCGCTGCCTGATCTGAAGAGGGCCGACGTGGCTCTGTGGGTGGTGGATCACACGTCGCCCTCCGAGGACTTCAGCAGTTTGCTGGATAAGGTGGAGCGCATGTCTGGAGAAACCTTGAGTGACCTCCCCAAAGCTGACCTCATGTCAAACTTTCTCTTCATTTTCACATCGGGCACCACAGGTACTGCATGAGCACTGCACCTTTCAGTTCATCACAGTTCATTACGTAACCTGCAGATGGCACTCGCACATGCACAAGTAGTAGTGACGGCGTCCTCAGGTAAGGCCGAGGAATCCCTGACAAAATCCAGGCACGCCGCTCTGTCAGTGTCGAAAATGCGACTATTTTAAGCACAGGCCATTTCTGCCGATGTGGGGGGGGGGGGGGGGGGGTCCTGTAAGTTATGTAAGTTGGCTTAGTATTTCAAGACAATCAGAAACGTTCTCAAAATAATGACCTAGTATCTCAAAATACTGACTTACTATCTCAAAATAATGACTCAGTGTTTCAAAATACTGACTTAGTATCTCAAAATACTGACTTACTATCTCAAAATACTGACTTAGTATTTCAAAATACTGACTTACTATCTCAAAATAATGACTCAGTATTTCAAAATACTGACTTACTATCTCAAAATACTGACTTACTATCTCAAAATAATGACTCAGTATTTCAAAATACTGACTTAGTATCTCAAAATACTGACTCAGTATTTCAAAATACTGACTTAGTATCTCAAAATACTGACTCAGTATCTCAAAATACTGGCGAACTCAAAGGTTCAAATGTCACAGATACATCCACATGTGGACCGTCAGCAGTGACTGTAACTGGTGCCCTTCTCTTCGAGGTCTCTCCAAGGCAGCCCGCGTTGGTCACCTGAAAGCCATCTTGAGCATGTCCTTCCTCAAGATGTGTGGAGCCACATCTGACGACGTCATCTACATCACCCTGCCCCTTTACCACATGTCTGCCTCCCTGTTAGGGATCGGAGGATGCATACAGCTCGGTAAGAAGTCGAATGTAGAATTTAAAACTCAGCCTTTGGGGGTACATTTCTCGAGGGCACTCACTTACCCCCAGGCCCCCCTCCCTCCCATGGACAGAAAACACGCAGCAAGGGAAGATCATCGTTGTTATTGGAATGAATATTGAACAATGCATTTGATTACTTTGCCTTTACATGCATGTAGCGAAACATCGTTTTTCTTGCTGGTCGACACAACTTCCGGGCCGTAACTCACATCACCAACAAATGGTTTCAGCACGTGACCCCCTTAAATCCACAAATTTGTTGTTGTTTTTAGATGTTCGCTTTCGTCTCCGCAGCTTCTCGGGTTGAATTATTTATTTGGTTGGACCTTCACCTAAGCTGTGGTTTCCTACAGAGTAAACACAGCCCAGAGACTGTGGCAGCATATGATCCTCACAAACACACACACACAATTCCTGGAAGATGTGCACATTTTTATTCAGTACTTTAGAAGGTCCGAGGCAAACGCTGAAGGGAAACCAACACGGCGACGGATATCCTTTTATAGGCCTATAAGGAATTCTCACTTCCTCACATAGCAGGAGGAAAAGGCTGAAACAAAGCTCCAGCTATAAATACTGTGTACGACTTTGTGAGACATGTAGCATGTATCCTGAAACGTTACGATTCGCCGTCCTCTCTCCATCTGCTCCTTTTTGGTCCACAGGTGCAACATGTGTGTTGAAAAAGAAGTTTTCTGCCAGTCAGTTTTGGAAGGACTGCGTGAGGCACAATGTGACTGTGGTGCAGTACATAGGGGAGCTCTGCCGATACCTGGTCAACCATCCCACGGTAAGACTCGCGCCATTAAAACTGTAGACTGTATATCAAAGCCTCCGACGACATCTGATCCTACGTGCCCACGTGCCTGCTACAAAGCTATTCTTTGAGCATTGTCAGTGGAGGGGCTAAATGGGTGCTCAGTCAATCCAGTGGAACCTGCTCTTTTAGATTCAAATGTTTCTTGTGTACAACCTGAATTTCTGTCCTGATGGTGGCAACTAGAGTTAAGGTCTGGGAGTCGTCGAAAATATGATTTATCTCAGAGGACCGTGAATATTAGCGAGGCGTGTGAAGTGATGGATGTAGCCTTAGCTTTTTTTTTCCTATTTAAAAAAAAAAAACAAAACATCCAGGGCGACATCTGGTGGTTTGCAGAACCGATTGCAGCCTTTTAAGAGGAGCCAAAGCACTACAGCTTTTGTACTTAGTGGCAATTTGATTGAACACAACATTATTTCCTTAGCTGGCACGCAGTAAACCTGGGACACTTTCGGACCCCTGTAGTCTTGGGGCCGTGGGGCAATGGCGCCCGCCATACCACACCTGCAGCCTTTTTGCTAATGTCTGCTATGCGTTCATGGATGTTTCCTGATATTTCAAAAGTGGCAACGTGATGTTGTGTGATCGAGACACGACTGTCGTTAAGTTACTACTTTATTGATGCTGTTACCTCATGCAGACATACTGTTACAATTACTGTCCTCTCTCCTTACCCCAACATGTGTCACTTTTCGGCTTTAGATATAGCATAGTTCAGCAACCAAACTTTAAAAACTGTCAAACCATTGACCTGCTGACACAACATTTGGAAATAGTGGACTTCAAGGGCCTTGGTCTTGTCCATTTTTCACTTTTACAAGCAGTTTCCTACTGCTTCCAGTGTGCAAAGCTAAGCTAAACACGTCCCAGAGACGCATGCGACATAAATCTTCTCTTCTGGACTCTAGTATATGAGCATAATTCACCTCGCCCCCCCCCCCAGGTTCCAGAGGAGAGAGCTCACAGGGTTCGGCTGGCTGCAGGAAGCGGCCTCAGGTCAGATGTCTGGAGGGAGTTTGTCGAACGCTTCAGGGGGATCAAGATCAGAGAGGGTTACGGCTTGACCGAGGCCAGCGTCGGCTTCCTCAACTACACAGACCAGGTCGGACCGATTGGGAGGGCGAGCTATTTCAACAAGGTGAGGTACTGGACCTGGATCTTGTGTTTTTAGAGATTTCTGCTTTGTCATATTGGGAACATCTTTTTCCCCCTTTTTTTTTTTTATTTCCCAGAAAAGGCCTTTTTAAAATTGTGACAAAGCCACATGTTGATATGTTAAAGGTGCACTCCACCAATTTCACACAGAAAAGTCAGTTTATTAGTAATGGCCATTTACCAGGCAGGGTGGGCCTAATGAAAATATGCTTTTGCTTGCATTGTGGGAAATGTAGGATCCAGTGTTTTCGGAGGTCGACCCATAAGAGGGATTCCAATTAAAAAAAACAACTCCTGTTGATCCAGCTTGTCTTTTTTTTACTCCTGGATGACAAATACCAACCTCTCGTGTCTCATGGGCATGTTCCTCCTCAGTGAACACAATAATAGTCTTTGGCGAGTGTACAAGAATCCCGAATGCAGAGACGTAGTATTCCTTTTAAAGCTGCGTTAATCATTTTGTAAGAACCAAAACAATGAGCTGAAAAGCTCCACAGGGCGTCGGCATATTATACAAAGTAAATGTATCCGTTGGAAGTATGATAAATGCTGGTTGAATGACCTTTCAAATCAAATTCAAAGTGTATTTTTCACATACTCCAGCAGTGTGTCCCGTGAAATGCTTTGATACCATCTCGACGTACATGCAACATTAAGCGGTTAAAGGGGGCAAATATGCAAATGTACACTAAATAATTCAAGCCTAACAATAAGCCTAATGGTAACGTTATAGGGCAACGTCATAAAAAGCAAGTGCAAATATTTCCAAATATGTATATAACTGTTGTTATTCCTTCGTTCTCAGCTTTCTATGCCCTTTGAGCTCCTGAGGTACGACCCACAAACATACGAGCCGGTCCGGACAGACGCTGGGAGATGCATACCAGCACAAATAGGTATTTGAATCGCACGCCGGGCCATTTAACGTGAACGCCATTTCGGCCTGTAGCACGCAGCTGTATGTACAGAGGACATGACGCTCCCGTGTCCACTAAATGTGCGTCCTGTGTCGCTGCACAGGGGAGGCGGGGATCCTGGTCGCACCTCTCACAGCCATGAACCAGTTCCTGGGCTATGCTGGGAACAAGGTCCAGTCTGAGAAGAAGCTGCTCAGGGACGTGTTCAAAGCTGGGGACGCCTACTTCAACACGGGAGACCTCCTGCTCCACGATCACAGGGACTTCCTTTACTTCCGGGACCGCATCGGAGACACCTTCAGGTACCGTCACTGCTTGTGTGATTTTTAAACGAGTCCGCCATGCCCGGGCCAGGTGCCCCTCTTTGGGCAATCGTGCAGCACGCCTGGGCAGAGCCAGAGGGCAGAGCCAGAGGGCAGAAGAGGAAAAAGGGCCAAAACACATACAGCTGTAACACCGTGCGACATCGGTGATCTATCTTGAGCACTGTCTCCCCGGGTATCTGCCACCCGAGCTGCCTGAATTGTGAATTGAAGCGTTCACGGCTTGTTTCGGCTGAAAATCAGTCGCTGCAGGTTTTAACTACGCCTAACCTTGTGTCCCACAGGTGGAAAGGAGAGAACGTCTCCACCACAGAGGTGTCGGAGGCTGTAGGTCTCCTTGATTTTATCCAGGAGGCCAACGTCTACGGAGTCACCATACCAGGCATGTGGAAGCGCTCCACTTCGATTTCAAATGCTCCACAGTCCGACGTTGGCGCAAAACAACAGTTTGGTCTGGTTTGTGATTTGTGTGACGTAGTTTGTGAAGTTACTTCGGGCGTTGCAGGGTTCCGGAAGTAAAAGCAAAAAAAGGAATGCTTAAGTTCGGCTGTAGTTCGGCCTATATGATGCAAATAAGCTGCAGCTTCAGCTTAGTACTGTTGTCCTGGCAGGCTCTCGTAGGATTATTGCCGGTGTTAAGTCCTGTCAGGAAACCCACATGGGCAGTAAGGAAACACGAGGGAGATTTATGCTAAAAAATACTGTAACTTTAGAAGATATTATTAGATTATTCGTCTAATTCAGACTGCTGAAACCTCATATTAGCCACAGCTACTTTAGGTGTGAAACTGTGATCAGTTCGTTCATTTAGCATGGCTTGGTGACTTTTTCCTCAATCTGTGCACGCAGGGTTTGAAGGTCGAGCAGGCATGGCCGCCATCGTCTTAAAGCAGGACCACAAATTGGATGGAAGAAAACTCCACGAGCATTTAGTGAAAACACTTGCTGCGTACGCCTGGCCGTGGTTTCTCAGGATACAGGCAAGTCATGCAGTCATTCATTACCTTCAGTGTGTGTTTTATTTATTTTTATTTCAAGTGTAAAGTTCTGCTGTTCACTCGCACCCCCTGCCTGCCTTTTGCAGACCTCTCTGGACATGACGGAGACCTTCAAGCAGCAGAAGGTGAAGCTGGTCCGGGAGGGTTTCAACCCGGACGTCACCCAGGATCCTCTGTATTTCTTAGACGTCTCTCAGAAGGACTATATCCTCCTGACTGTGCCTCTGTATCAAGACATTGTGTCCGGAAAGATCCGTTTATAAGCGTCCGAGGTGAAGCTCATGCAGGAGCACTGACGGTGAATCCAAAAGATAAGCTGACGATAATCCATGTCGGAGCCACGTTTCCATTGGTCTCTGAACTTAAAGCCCTGGTTTGTGATCGGTGCCACAGTTAGGGGTTCCAAACATTTCTCACAGTTTGCAACAAATAAACGGAGAAATAAATACTAAGTAAAAAAAAAAAGAAAAAAAAAAAAAAAAAGACATTTTATTATAATTTTGAAAAAGTAATAATAACCCAGGAATGTCAGTTTGCCAATTTTTATTATCTATCACTGTCATTCCTTTTAACACAATGTTAGTCTTTTACCAGTGTATTTAAAGAAGGATGTCCAAGTCTTAAAGCAACACATTGCTAACGTCAGGGTATTAAACAGCCTTCTGTGATGGGAGCCTTTAATAGAAGAAGTGGGTAATTATTATTTATTAATCACTAGCTAGTTAAAGGAACTCAACACTACCTACACATGTTTCACATTCCAGAGAAATGAGCATTTTGGAAACTGAATAACTGAACTTTATACTTAACATGTTGTTTTTTTCTATGTTAACATGACTTTGTACTGTGTCTTTCACTAGCCCTAAGGGGCAGAAATTAGTGGGCACTTCCTCTTGTGTCAGATGATGTCACACATGGGAGTGGGTGTTCCTGACCCTGGCACAAAGCACTGCGCAGCACAGATGGCCTTTTTATTTTTTTGCTCATCGTAGCTCTTTCGTGCCGAGCAGGCCCAAAATCTGAAGGCCGCGGTCCATCGTAGATGTATGAACCTCATCAGTGTCAAAAGTAGCATTAGAATCCATATATTGTTTTGAAACGACCTATCTGCGCTCCCTCCTGTCACGTCTAATATATATACACACACGTATATACATATGTATATATACATATACATCTATATGTGTGTATATAGATGTATATTTCTGAATACCCATGTAAATGACAGATTTCAGTATTTTTAATAAATTTGCAAAATATTCTAAACCATTCACTTTGATTATTGAGGGCAAAAATGGCAATTTTAATCCATTTAAAATTCAATCTACAATCACGGTGTGCAAAAGGTGAGGAGGTCTGAACACTTTCTGTAGCCCCTGTATAAGTGTATATATGCACTGTATATATAAGACGACGATTTCACCAAATTTGTGCCATCTTTTGATGAACGTGGAATGACTTGTTCAATTAAATTGAAAGAACTGGCTGTAGAATTGAAAACACTACTGTAAACATTATCTGATTATAAAAAAATATATAATATTTTCCTATTCATGTACATTTAATTTGTTAATGGACATATTGTAGATTAATTGTACTGTCTGAACTTTACATTTTGATAAAAAAAAAAAACTTTTAATTCATGGCACATGTACTGTCTGTAAAATGAATCTTCTACTGCATGCCATTGCCCTCTCAGTGTTTTTGCATCTACTAATACTCACTGGCAATGGGTGAACATGTTTTAGTCCTCAGTATTAGCAAGAGAGCTACATTAATAATGACACGTATCCTCCATTATTGCTTTTGTGGTAATTTAGTCACTTTGCCAGAGAGGACTGCAGTGTGTTACAAATGAAGGTTAACAAGGCATTTGGAATGGCTTTACAGATGTTTAAGTATCCCTCGAATGTGTAGTCAAAAGCATATTTTATCTTAAAGGTCCCATAATGTTGAAAGTGAGATGTCCACGTCTTGGTTGATTATAAAGCAGGTCTCGGTGCTGTATAAATACTGGGAAAGGATCAAAACGCTCAGTCCCACGGAGAAATGAAACACAGCCCGTATTCAGACACTGTGTCTTTAAACGAGCCGTCAGGACTTCCGTAAGTTTGTGATGTCACAACTACACAGTCACCGCAGTTATTGGGGCGCTCTGCTCAGGAACTACTCTTCAAGTGTTTGGAAGAGGGGGGGAACTGAGGGGCTGCATGAAGGGCCAGGAGGAGACACATAAGGACTTTTTTTGAACCGTGAATCATGCAGAGCTGCTCTAGTGGAGCCCCAGAATAAAAATACAGAGCAGGAAATGAGCATGATACGGGGCCTTTAAAATCATTGAAGGACAATAGCTCCTATATAATAAAAGGTTGCTAACAAATAGGATCCTTTTCCAGCCATGATATAGATTCCATGGCAATGCACAATGTTTGTTTATAGAAGGGACTGTCATAGCAGGTTCGGTTTTATTGGTCCATTTCATTTTATGTATATGACCCCCCCCCCCCCCAAAAAAAAAAAAAGATAAGCAGCTCGATTAAAAAGCTAGCTTTTTTATCCATTGACTTATTTTTTCAAAATAAATAAAAAAATATATATATATCGCTGCTGTTCAAGCATGACCACACGACCACGTTTTGTCCGGGCGACGAAATTCGAGTATAGACGTGGCAATGCGTGACGTCATCACAGTGGGTCGGTAGTGTATTCATGGGTTTGCCGAGCCGTGCTGAGCTCGTCTGCCTAGCGGGTGAGTAGCTAAGCTAACGCTGTTTTGCTCTGTAGCCTCAAAAAGAGGGGCGCGCATCATAACCTCGCGCTCATTCCCCGGAGAACTGGGTAAAACACGGAACGCCACGTGCCGTGTTGACATTTGACTTGTGTTTTTTGTTTTTTTTTCTGTGACCGAGTGTGTTTGCACACGTGTACAGCCGAGTGCTCGGTTGTAAAGGAAGCTAACACTGAATTCAATTCGAACTCTTCAACGTTTCGATGTGGCGTTGCTCGTAAACCGAAGAAAGCGCTCCTTAAAACACTGTCTCCATTTGACAAGCCCACCGTTGTTTTGTTTTGTTTTTTTAAACAGAGGCAGCGGTAACCCGACACACAGCGGTGACGTGTTCTCCTGTGCGAGTAGTGAACATAAGCGCGTCAAAGCTTGTGAGACGTTTGTCACACTTGAAACAGGGAGCAGTGAGTGTCGTGACATGCCTTGTTGTGTGTGCGTTGGTCGCCACGGCACGGTGGAAGCACTGTAGTCTCCTCTTTGCAATGTTAAAACATCCAAGCAGGAGTGCCGGTGTTATGTCGAAGTTTGTTTCCTCGTCGAATGATGCCCCCTCCCTCCTCCTCCTCCTCCTGTTAGAACCGTGTCCCCTGCGGTGCCACCTCCACAGTTGAGTTCAGGGCTACGGCTATGTATTTCAGTAGGTGTAGCAGTGATAGCTGGCTGGGGTCACGTTAAGGTAAGGGGAAACCGGCTGGGGGGTCCTTGGGCTGAGCTCCGCCCCCCACTGAAATAAATATGTGCCGTTTAAGTCGTCATCATTTATTGTGGAGTAGTGGTGCATATTCAAAAAAATACATGGATAAAGTGAATTGAATTGAAATGAACAAACTAGACAGTAAGCACGGGGCCTTTTGGGGCCCCCCCTCCAAGCAGTCATCTGCTTCGCCCAGTTGATAAATCGGCCTTGCATATCCTATACAGCTTCTTGCACCCACTGTTGGTGTGTGTGTGTGTTAGGGATGCAACCGGCCCACCTTTTTTGAATCCGTCTTCACCAGGTTTAGTGGATCGGCGCGCGCCCCCCCCCTCCCCGCGTACGTAGGTCGGCCGAGTAACAAGTGCAACACACCCCGGGACACCCTGAAGTCTTACCGCAGCTGTGTTCTGTGGTCTGCAGTGCAGGTATAAGGCAGAGAAGATGATGGAAGAGAGTGGGATCGAGACGACGCCCCCCGCCAGCCCTACCCCCCTGGCTGCCACAGTCGGCGACCCGCCCATGACGATAGGTAAGACGTGGCCTGTGACCTGCCGCGGGCCGGTCGCGGTTCGAGCAGACTTGTTCGGGGTTCTGTAGGCTTTTAAAAAGGAATATGACTTGTTGTCTTGTTTTTCGTCTCGCAGTTTTCAAATTGAAAAATTGAGGCAAATTTCGAGTAATTCAAAGCATTATTTAAATCTTTTATTTGGGGGGAAAATGACTGTTAATCAGAGATAATAAGCAGGTTCACTTGGACTGGGGTCAAATATGCGGCATCATGCTCACATCCACATCCACACTGGAAGGGATTATGTCAATTACACGAGGTGGTACTTGTACATATGGGGATTATTTAAGGGAGGAATAAAAGATTGATTATTGAACAAACAAATGCAGATATAGATAGATTGGTATCTGTCTCAAATATCCAGCATTGGTTGAACCATGTTGCTGAGCCCCCTCTGTAATATCAGTGTATATACACAGAAGGTTCGAGGGTTCGTGTAATGGGCATTTCGCAACACAAGGTCGTATAACGAGAAGATTGGTAACCCTTCATGCTCCACTTTGTGTTTCAGGTCTGTCCAGCCCTCTGTCCCTCCCAGGCACCAGCTCCGTCTCCATCGGTTCGCCCTCAGCCTCCCCCGCTGCCCCCCTGCCTGCTATCAGTGGCCCTCTGGCCGCGCCCCCCTCCCTCTCCTCCCCCCACTTCCCCCCTACCTCCACACTCGCCTCCCCATTCCCGGGCAGCTCTCCGTTCGTCCCTTCGACCTACCCCTCCTTGCCTCCTCTGGCGCCCCACGTCGGGCCGCCTCCCCCCTCGGCGCCCGGCATGTCGGCCCCTCCCGTCGGCCCGCCCATGTCCAGCTTCTCAATGAGCGCGGGGTACGACATCACGCGGGGTCACGCCGGCCGGACGCCGCAGACGCCGCTGATGCCAACATTCTCCGGTCCTACCGCCATGCCAGGTAAGAGCCGAGTCCACGTGATTGGCCAGTTGCCTCCTAGCCCACCCTGATTGGTTGTTTGATTCAGACCTGGTCCAGTTTTTTAAAGACTAAATACAAAGGGGGTGCTCACAGACACATCTTCAGATATTGTTAGTGACATGCAGTGGTCAAAATGAGTTATTTCAACCATAATTATAATTCAATAATATTGCCTACTGCAGCTTTAAATACTGAAGATAGAAATAGTTTTCATTTTTTTCCATTTTGAAAAATGTAAACGGGGGCTTTAGAGAGTACTCCATGAACACTGGATCCTACACTCATAATCAGAAGGATTTTTTTTTTTTTTACCTCATATCTAACCTCCAGGCGTAGCGTCAAACCCGCTGGTTCAGCAGCCAGCCATGATGGGAGGACTAGATGCTGGATCTCCCATCACGTTCCCCGAGGAGCAGGAAGATCCCAGGGTCGCCGGAGACACCAACACTGGTGGAGGCCTCTGGGGCTTTTTCAAGGTGACGGCGGCGCTCTAATCCAATGTGGTTTGACAGAACCTTTTAAAGCCCTTTTTCAGACATGGCATTTCCATACTGCAGTTTCTTGTTACTTATCCACTGACATATACAGCAATACGATACATCTGCAACAAACTAATGCCACCCTGGCGGATTTATTGGTCTCGCTATCAGTCCGGACTTGTCCTCTAAGGGTGTACTGTGCACCTCCCCAGGTATTTGTTTTCACCTGGTCTAGTCAACACGTGTGACGCGAACTGTGGCTAAAAACAAAAAAAAGGTGGTTTGGTGGTTGATGTGATTTTCATGTTTTATGGTGTTTTTGTCTGTGTGTCCTCAGGGAGTAGCAGGCAACCCTGTAGTAAAGACGGTCCTGGACAGAACCAAGCACTCTGTGGAGTCCATGATCACCACTCTGGATCCCGGCATGGCTCCGTACATCAGTAAATCGACCTGCTCCCTTCCTCGTCCCTACATTACCCCACATATGGAGAAATAAAAACGACCCAACGCTCGAATGTCCTCAATGAGTGTTGTCGTGTTGCTGCTCTCCCCAGAGTCTGGCGGGGACATCGACATTGTGGTGACTTCAGACAAGGAGACGAACGTGGAGGCGGTCAGAGACGCCTTCCAGGAGGTCTTTGGGATGGCCATGGTCACGGGAGAGCCCGGTCAGTCGAACATCGCCCCGCAGCCTGTGGGCTATGCAGCCGGCATCAAGGTCAGTTCAGCCGCGTTTTCCCAAATGTCTTCTCAGAGCTTACCTCTTTCCTTGCTGTTCTTCACTACCAACAAGTTCTGACTTAGGTGTACAGACATATGGGGGCTTACAGGTCAGGCACTACATTTGTTCACCCTGTGTGTGTGTGTGTGTGTGTGTGTGTGTGTGTGTGTGTGTGTGTGTGTGTGTGTGTGTGTGTGTGTGTGTGTGTGTAGGGGGCTCAGGAGCGCATAGACAGCCTGCGTCGAGCCGGCGTGATCCACGAGAAGCAGCCAGTGGTCTCTTTGGAAAACTTCATCGCTGAGCTCTTTCCTGACAAGTAAAGACACCATTAGTGTGCACACACACACATCCTGACAACCCACATCTTTACGTCTCTCACACACACACACACACACACACACACACACAACAATAACCCGTGTAGAATACACCCTAATTCAGTAGCCCTGCAATAATCCCTACCTCTGGATTTTGGAGGCTACAGTTGGCGGCGGTTTGTAGTTTAATGGACTGCATCTAATATAACCAATTCTGTGTGTGTGTGTGTAAAATAATAAGTGAATGTATTTTCATTTCTTTGTTGCCCGTTTGTTGTCTCCAGGTGGTTTGACATCGGCTGTCTGATCCTGGAGGACCCTGGTCACAGTATCCGCATCGAGGTCTTCACTCAGGCAACTCCTCTGTCTCTAGATAACGTCCAGCAGGTACAAGTCAGCAGCTGCAAGCCGTCCCTTGTGCCACGGGGTGTTAGGCCCCGCTGTTTGGGGAGGGGGGGGGGGGGAGTAGCTTTTCGAGGATAAAGTTGAAATATTTAGAGAAGAAAATTGTAACGTTGTCAGACTTAAGTCTTTATTTCAAGAAAAATGTCATCATTTTATTATTAGTTATATTGTGTGTCTCTGAAATGTCTGTGATAATATGGTGAAGAATCTGAGATTTCCAGAAAATTATCTAAATATTTTGAGACTAAATTTAAAGTGCAGGCGCCAGTATGTTTCTCTCAAAACATCTCTGGCTGTCGGATGGTGGGATACCTTCGGAGGCCCCCTCCCACCCCTGCAACCTTTCCAACGCTGGACTGGCGTTCGACCATTTCTGTAACTTCACTGAAACAGACAGTCCGCGACATTCACACCCGCCTCACGCAGTGATTGGTCAAGCATGTGGAGGTGGAGAAAAAGTAGGCGGGGTTTGAACGTCTCTCATGCTCTCTTGTCTTTGCAGGCTCAGTCCCTGACCCCCCCCGACTACAGCCTGCGCTGGTCGGGTCTGATCGTCACCGTGGGTGAGGTCCTGGAGCGCAGCGCGCCCAACATCAACAGGACAGACTGGCATCAGGCCGTGACGGGCATGACCCAACGCCAGATGATCCAGAGCGCTACCAAGGCTCTGGCTGGGATCTACAAACAGCAGCTGCCGCCCAGGACCGCGTGAGGCCGACCGGTTCCGGTTTCCGTCGCGTACTGGGAGGAGGCGGAGACGCATTGGAGGAAGAATCGGTTGAGACGGCGACGTTCCTCGTAGCTCCCCATCCAGCCTAAAACGTGTCCTGACGGGGACAAAGCCAAATGCCCGCGTCTTTTTAAAGATGTTGATGTTTACTGACGTTCCAACATGTCAGCCTTTGTACTGGAAGTCCATCAAATATCAAATCAGTACTTTGTTGCCAACGTAGGATTTAAAGAAGACTTAATCTTTCAAGGAGGATGAAGAGATGCTGGTTATTATACATCATGTATATTAATACCAACAAGCTTACATATTGTGGTAATCTTTAGTTTTCTTGGTTTTATGCTCATGATTATTGTAGAAGACTGTGTCCCAGTTGTATTCTATGTGCTCGAGGTCGTCACAGATCCCACAGTTTGGAAAACCTACTCAAACCTTTACTTGCATGTATTCCGTTGTTTTTTTTTTTTATAAAGAAGAGACCTAATCCAATATGCAGTAGAGCCAGTTAGACTGAATGTAACGTGGAGCTGGCCTGACTCAGACCCTGGGTTGGGTCACGGATGCTAGGAACTGGGCGCACCTGCCACACTGTAAATTCCCCACTTTGTGCTGAATTTGGCAGCGCACTATTGAAACTAGCGTACTTTGTACTGATAGGAAATGATGCGGTGTGTTGTGATCTCCTGACAAAAACCCTAACTGGCCGGTAAACACGTTTTACTTTACATTTAATTTGCGTGTATATTTGTGTTTTATATCCATCCACTGTCTTTTTTTTTTGTTGTTGTTGTTTTGTTTTTTTTAAATCCTTTCCAGCTGTAAATTTTCTTTGTTGGGAAAAAAAAGTCCATTCCTTCCACTATTCCTCCCCGTCACTATGCATTAACGGTACCCCTATGTTTGTGCTAAGTTTTTTTCACACCAAGATTTTAAATTATTATAAGGGGGGCCCTGGTTTAAAGCAGTAAATCAAAATGAAGCCACTGTGCTGAAAATGGTTTGTTGTTTTTGATGCAGTCAAAGTGGCGATCTCTGATCTGTGTCCCTTTTTTTTTTTTTTTTTTTTCTGTGCGAACGCACTAAATCCATGTAGTACCAGAACGTAGTCTACAACTGGGACACAGCTTGAACGGTCTGATCAGATAGAACGCGTTTTAATAGTCACAGCGTCACGTCTGGTGTTTTACTACAAGATATTTGCTCACCGTTACTGTTGTGCTGTATGTACGCACTCGTTAGGTAAAAACACATTTCGACCCTTGAGTCGGGGGGGCTTTTGTGTGCTTTGTGTCCTCTAACTGTGCCTTTTTACACAAATGAAATAAATTCAATTTTTCATGCTGGTTTGTATCGATGCTTGCTTGTTTGCACATGTGAATGAGGGACAAAAGACACTGTAAGGTTATTTATTCATGGTTGATGTACTGGATGTACCAAAGTATACCATTACTGGTTGCGCACAATACAACAGGGCTGAACGATACGCCCCCCCCTTCAAAAAAAATATGCGATATTTTGATCATATCACATGATCTTCATCAGCAGATCAGATAGAAATGGTCATTAAATAGTAAATGTTCACATTTCCTGTTTTTTTTCTTTTACTTTCTCCTGAGCAATTTAAGGCCTTCTTGGCTAAAATGTTGTGCTTGAAAGGTTATTTGAAATCAAGACAAACAGGGCAGAGCCTGCCATGTGGAGACTGTGCAATGAAAAGTGGCATTAGGAAGTAAAAACTGTTTTTTGAAAATGGAAACTGCTGAAATTTAATAAAGAGTTCACTGCAGCTTCTTGTTATAGTGAAAAGATGCAAGATGAAGTAACGTTTTCATCGCCATGAGCTGAGCTTTAAAAACAGAATGGACCATTTCACAATGCGATGGTCATGTCTTATATTTAACACTACGGTGCTGTGCTGCGTACAGCATGTTGTTGGTAGTGTAAAATGATCCAAACCAGATCTAACGTGTGAATAGATTATGGCCGGTAGGATCTGGTGGCGATATTCTTCTCATATTAGATGAGCCTGTTTCATTGCGGATTGTTTTTCTTCCACTTGTCAGGGCGGGGGGTAAAAAGAGGAACAGCTGTCGGGAAATCGCATTAATCATCAGCCGAGTCTTCCTGAATCTCAAACTTTCATTGCACATCTTTAAGTAGGAATGAAAGAGAGAACCACGGCCCAGTGTCTTGACTTTTTTTTTTTTTTTTTTTTGGCTTTACACAAAACAGGCAGCAGACTTCTATGTTCTGTTTGATCAATGATGAAACAGATGAGATGATGATGATGAGGGTCGTCAATCAGCTCATTCGCATGCAAAAAGGCCTATCAGATCCATCAGCTAAAGATGGAGGCGCTCTTTGTGCTTGATGTGATTATTTATCCGACTCACTGCTGTTCTCCGGCCTTTAGAGCTCCCTCTCACCAGGTGCAGAATGTCTTAGTGCGCATTGTTGTCCAGCCTGCCGTTCGCCCACCCATCGCAGGGTTGTTCTGGCTGGAACCCCTGGCTCCTCCTCCACACGCCTCGAAAGTGTCCTCGGGCGAGACACTGAACCCCCAAATCGCTAGCTGTGTGTGATTGTGTGTGTGTGTGTGTGTGTGTGAATTGGTGAATACGAGGCAAAAGACTGTAAAGCGGATTTGGATAGAGTCCATTTACATTATGGAACATTTCTGGACCTCTGTTTAAGAGTTTGTTTCCCCTGGCAGTATCACAGCTACAGTGGTGTTGGGAGGGGGGGGCGTAAAAAAAATAGTGTTATTACAAAAGGGTTTGTTTTTTTCCCACATCTTTAGACAAATATAGAATCTAAATAGGCAATCCTCTGGCATCTCGGCGTGTTAAAAAAAAGTTGGATTTCGCTGTGTTATCACACCAAAGTTGACTGACGCCTCGCCGCCATTGGCCTGCACCGCTGGACCCACTCCCTCTCAAGGATTTGGGTGCCCGTCACACGGCCGTCATTGCATCGCTGTCTCGCTGTGGACCGTCCCTGCCGGGTTGACCACTGAGGGGCGATGGATCTGCAGTCCGCTGAAGTTTGGTATGTACTTTAACAGTATGCGCTGACATGATGATGGATCCCTATATTCTATTCTTCTCCTTTAACATTCTATTGTCAAATATTTCTTTGTAAAAAAAATTTTTTTTTATAAAAAAGCAGGGTTTAAAAAAGAGAGAGGCTGCATTGAAGGGAGTTCCACACTGGTTGAACCCTTAAAAACACAGGAACCGTGAGTGCAGCAAGGCGCTATGCATTTAACGCCTTGACCTGTCTTTAACTTAGAATGTGAAGACCTAAAAAGCTTGGCCAGAGAGTGTTAATGACACATAGGTTTCAAGAATAAATAAACCAAAGTAACTTAAAAGAATACACTTTGTGCATGTACTGTCTTCAACGTTCTCACTGCTTTCTTTTTATGACATTTAATTGTGGTGTCATATTTAAAAAGTTCCTATGTATGAGGATTATCCCTCTTAATTAAACAAAACGAAACAAATCCTCACGGTGCAATACAGACTGTTTATCTGTACATTGAATTTCATATCTGGGTCATTACCATTGTTTTTGTGCTATTCGTTTTCCCGTCAGAGGTTACAAAGGTGACCGTATCAAAAGGTCCGCTTTGGCCACTTTATTCTCTCCTTTGATAGCACAGCCGCCGCTGCGTGGAGCCGCGACACGGTGGAGTGTCTTCGGGTTCGGTCATTGTCGGGAAAATCAGGTAGTGCTTGTTATTGACACCGCGACGCCCGGATTCAACAAACGGGGTTAGAGCCATTCACTGTACAAAAGAAGGGTTTTAGCCGCTAAATAGAAATGGACTCCGCCTGCTCCTCGGGAATTTCGGCACACGTCGGTTGCGCCAGCAAGTGAACCCAAAAGTTAAAAGTTGAAAGAACGCATTGCGTCGCGCTACGCCATTGGCTGGCGGTACACAACGTAAAATTTTCAATGAGCCGCCATATTAGGAAGCCAAACCCCTCTTTCATTCGGTTAAGAAAAGACAGGATATACTTCCCGGACAGTTTTCGGAAGTGCCGGTTGTTGTTGTTGTTGCTGTCGTCGAGCTCTTAAAATCTAAACCGTTACTCTTGCACAAGCGGTACCTTGGTTCGGTTTGGTTACCGTCTTTCGCACGAGTTATTTAGCTACTCTCCCACAATGGCGACCGCGACTGCGACTCCGACCGGCCAGAGAAGCACGTGCGGCAGCGGCACGCCGCTGAGCCCGACCAGGATAAGCAGACTGCAGGAGAAACAACAGCTCAGGGACCTCAACGACCGCCTGGCCGTTTACATCGACAAAGTCCGCAGTTTGGAGTCCGAGAACGACGTGCTCCACCTGCAAATCAGCGAGAAGGAAGAAGTGCGGAGCCGGGAGGTATGCGGGCTGAAAGCCCTGTATGAGACGGAGCTAGCCGACGCCAGGAGGTGTTTGGACGACTCCTCCAAGGAGCGGGCCTGGCTGCAGATTGAGCTGGGAAAGATCAAATCCGAGCACGAGCAGCTCCTCCAGAAGTAAGCCTCGCTAACACTTTAATCACGTTACACCGTCCAGCGAGGGGGCACGGAGGACAGCGGGGCGACTAGCTAAAGGCTAAGTGCTGACTTTGATTTTCGAGCCACTTTTACAGCACTACGCACGCAAGTCCGTGTAGGGCGCGCGCGGGGGGGCGGGGGGGGGGGTTACGCTTTCTCGTCTGGTGGGAGCGTCATTCAAACGCGGCCTATAAAAACATACTTCGGGATTTTACTATCCTTCAGTTCGTTTTGTGGCTTGTTAGAAGACGCTCTTGTATTTGACATATATCCCTTTTTTAAAAAAAAAAATGCTAACCCCCCCCCCCCATAACAAAGACAACATTTTGAAATGATTGACAGTGGCCGTTACCCGCCCCTCTTTGTCTGTGTTGCTGAAAGACAATAACTGGCAACCCGGCTTTTACTTTGTCTAATTACTATATAATTTGTTAGTATTTTGGTCGTCTTTTCTGATTTGAAGTGGTACACAGAATTACTGTGTAGCTGGGAGGAAATACGCACCAGATCTCATTTTACCATCCATTATTGTATTGATTGAATACTGGGTTTTGTAGTCATTTCTGTGTGTCCACAAACATGGACGCGGAGTGTGTTTTGCGTGTTATTCCCATATATCTGACAGGACTTCCCAGCAGCGACTCTCACTCGCAGCTGCTCGCCTGAAGTGCACCAACAGACGGATGTAGTAATAGATGGAGGGTTTCCTCCCTGAAAGTGTGGCGACTCAGCTCAATGTTCAGGGATGAAATGCCCGTCGGTTGGATCAACTGTGCAGTGAGATGTTAGAAAAGGAACACCAAGCAGTGTTGCGTTGAGACTACATCAATTTCACCAGTTTGTGAAATCCCACTGGATGGAGAAATGTTGCAGCACTCCGTGAATGGAGTGTGCTGCATTCCAGACACACACACACACACAGAACTACTCACAACTGCCGCTCGGTCTGAGGAGTCCGGCGTGGTGGTGCTGTTGTGTGTGTGTGTGTGTGTGTGTGTGTGTGTGTGTGTGTGTGTGTGTGTGTGTGTGTGTTCTTGAACAGAGGAAGTACTGTGTGTGTGGTCAAGCCCTCTGACCGCAGAACACAGGTGGCACTGACAGCCTGTTTGAGTCCGCGTGGCCAGCTGACACGACACATTAGTCCACTTTATTTCTTTCGGGGGGTTTTTTTTAACACGTGTCTTGTATCTGGAGTGTGATGCTGGAAGTGGATTGAGGAGTATTTGTTTAGTAGAGGTGACGGGGCACCCTATGTGGCATCCCTGGAACAGATTCAGCTTGCTATTGGTGTGCAGTAGCGGTAGAACGGTACACAAACTCCATGGTTTTGGTGGATACCTCCCCGGTTTTTGGGGTAGTGGTTGGGTACATTTTTGGTACCACAGGAAATACAAAAGATATGCAGACGATAACACTGTAGTCATTCATTTTGGAAAAATTGCCCCACTCCTCTTCCTTTCTTTGTTCACAGGCGAGCTGGCTCGATGTTGAATTGGCTGCCGGTGCAGCTCTGACACACTGGCTAGGTCCACAACATCTGTGTCCACAGTGTGCAGGGTGGTGATCTTTTTTTTTTTTTTTAAATATATTCTCGCAGCATGGCGTAGCATCCTTGTATCCGCCTCGTCACGCGCAGGGGGCCATCTGATGGGTTTCTTGTAGGTGAGATGATAGAACATTGGGTCTGCAAGTGCAAACAACATGTTTTGGTAGTCAACGTTTACTGTGACCTGGAGGAACCACTGTGTCATACCGCCTTTAGGACTCCCTTTAACTGCCTTCTTAATGTGCTTGTGGTAAAAGCCTCTGGTTTATATTCAAGTGTTATACCCATAATACCTACTTACCTTCCAAAATATTTTCTGGACTATTTTATTTTTAGGAAACAACAAGCTTAACTGGAAGAGCTGGTTTTTGAGTATGCTGCCTGAGAATGTTGATGCGAGCGGCCGTTGGGTCAGTGGGTCTCGCCTCCCAGCTAATGTTTCGCAGTAAAATGTGAGAAAGCGGACATACCACAGTACATTCCACTCATAGTGCGTCCACTTAAGCAGCAGCCCCCGCCCACCGTAACTGAGAGGCACGCCATGAGAAAATAACTGGCCCCTGTCTCCAAGAGCTCCTCCAGCAGACCACCTCCCTCACTGTTGACTTAGTTAACCCAGGCTCAGAGCTGGGAAACGGATGTCCAACGTGTTTTTGAAAGTGAAATATGCGGCTCTCGTCTACATCTGTTAACGGAATATAATCAGGAATTAAAATGCGTTTATTTTGAATAATCGAAACAGGAGGAATCTGATTTTAGAAAAAAAAAAAGAAGAAAAAAATGTGTTTGCAGTGCAATCATGACAAAAGTAAGAAGTTCTTCAAATTAGGAGCTCCTCTGTTTCACCCCATTTTTTTCTCTTCTGTACTGAGCTGTTGTGGCCACGAGAGGATGCTGTTTATTCTAAACTGGACCTAATACAGTGGCAAATGAATGTATATTTTGTTGCATGGGCCTGCCATGTAAATCGGGAGTCGCAGTATTGATAAATGGAGCACACGTGGTTTAGTAACGGTGCAGACAAAGGGACAGCAAGCTAAAGGCGAGCTGTAGTTTTGGGTCCAACACGTGTCAGACCCGTATTAGGATACACAGGAGGAACTCTATGATAGTGTTTGGGTTTTAACTCAAACCAGCAGTCACCACCGTCACTCACCATGCCTCGTCCTCCCCTTCCAGCTACAACAAGAAGGACTCCGAGGCAGCCGGAGCCCAGGCTCGGCTGAAGGACTTGGAGGCCCAGCTGAACTCCAAGGAGGCCATGCTGGCTACCGCGCTATCTGAGAAGAGAGGCCTGGAGGCCACACTGACCGACCTGCAAGAACAGCTGCAGGAGGTACGGCACTGCTGTAACATGACTATGTAACGGGGGTGTAACGGCACACAAAATTCATGCTTCAGTATGTACCTTGGTTTTAAGGGCCAAGGCCATTTATTTAGAAAAATATAAACATGCAACAGTGGCTCATTGTAACATCAATTGGTTAAGGCACTGAAATACTAGTATATTGTCAATAAGACAATAAATGTACCGTTACACCCTTAGTTCCATTGAAAGTTAATGGAGTGATGCAGAGAGATCCATTACTTACTGAAAACAAAATATTTATTTATGGATTTATTTATTTTTTATTCCAAGGCACTCCCTATTGATGTTTTTATTCTTTCTGTGTTGTCAGCTGGATACAGGTCTCGCTCAGGCCAAGAAGCACCTTGCAGATGAGATGCTCCTGCGCATCGACTTGGAAAACCGCTGCCAGAGTCTGACCGAGGACATGGACTTCCGGAAGAGCATGCACAAGGAGGTGAGGCTTTTATTAAGCCACGGTAGACAAGGTTCTGACACTGATGTTAAGGCATATGATACAATGACGCCAGTACAACAGAACACAGAATATCGTGAACCCACAAGAACACAATACACAATAATAAATAATAATAAACACAATAATTCCGCTGACAAACCGGAATCAAAGATCCCACCATTTTCCATCAACATGTTTGTATGAAAGATGGAGAAATTCAAAATTCAAATTTTGACGTTCTGTTACTTTCATCCATTTTTGGTTTGGCTCTGCACATGAGATTAACCGACAGTAAGAGAAATCTAGAATATCACCAGGCGTTAACATTAGAAATTGAGCTGACTGGGCCTCCTATGAGACTTTTGGAAATGCCGGTCTAAAGTCGAGTTTTCAGTCGGGCTGCAACTAATGATTGAGTGTGTTTTTAATAATTGTATTTATTAAACCGATTAATCACTTCACACAACCAGAGTCAATCAGGACAGGATCAAACCTGAGACTAATGAGTGCTGTGCTGTGCTGCAGGAAGTGAAGGAGGCCCGGCAGCGGTACGAGACCCGACTGGTGGAGGTGGACTCCGGACGGAAGGAGGAGTACGAATATAAACTGACTCAGGCCCTGGTCGACATGAGGGCCCAGAACGAGGAGCAGATCAAGATGTACAAGGACAACATGGAGAGCACCTACCTGACCAAAGTATGAACACACACACACACACACACACACACACACACACACACACACTCTGTCCCAGTACACTTTCTCCGTTCACATGATAATCCATTCCATGTGAAAATTTCCACAAATGTTCTCAAATCATAAATCAACCAGGTATTGTCATTTTGCCTAACTAAAATGTATGTATTTACTCATTTGATATTTTTATTGCAAAATTGGCCTTAAATTGGATTAAACTGTGGCATTAAAAGTCTTAAATTGAACTTGCTGATACGTGTATATGCTTTCTGTAGTATGTTGACAAACCAGGTTAGCATTTTAACATAAAGATTTTTCTTTTGACAATCAAGTGAAACTATAAGTAACGTGTAAGAAAGCCAACATGCCGAGCAACACTTGACTAGCTGACTTCTGAGTGTCAGGAAGTCCCCGACGCTGCTCACTTCCTCTTTCACGGTGTGATGAAACTGCGTTGTTGTCGCCGACTCTCACCATCTGTGCGTTTTGCCTCCAGCTGGAGGACCTGCGTCGGCTGTCTGAGATGAACGGAGCATCGGCGAGCATGGCCCGAGAGGAGCTCCAAGAGTCCAGCCTGAGGATCGAGAGCCTCAGCGCCCAGCTGGCAGGACTGCAGAAGGAGGTGGACATTTAAGTTTTTTGTTTTTTGACAGAATTAGAATTGGTGTCCTTAATGTCAATGCTGAATCTAATATTTTACCTGTTCTAGAACAGGTAAAACGAGAGAGCCACAGGTAGCTGTGTTGAAGTCCACTTTGAGTTACTCTGTAAAGTAACCACAGCGGCATTGATTTTGTCTTAATGTTGAACCAGAATGATTGCGAGGTTAACGTTAGAAATACAGCGTTCCCGTTACAAAGTAATCTACTGGGAATGCGCGCATGCAGTCCATCACGCTGCATTGAGGCAAAAAGTTGTGTTTTTTTGCAGACGATGTCAGTCTGTACACTGCCCAACCTTTCCGAACAGACTATGCAGAAAAACAAGACTAAAGGTCTAAACCCAGTACATGGTTGGACCATCTGTGGTCAGTGTGCTAAGTTATGGCCATGGACAGTCATTGGTAGGGTCTATAATGTGGATTCCTGGATATTAAATGTTCAATCTGTCCACCTTTTTGTACAAAGGTCTATTATTCTCATAAACAGTCCAAAGCATCATTTTCACATCTCTGGATTCAGCTTTATGTGTATATTGTTTCCTTCAATAACTGACTGACAAAGAATGATTTACTCATAAATGAGAAGTTAAAGAAGAACTCACCTCCGACCTCCTTGTGTACGTCCAGACTCGCGGTTGGCGCGATCGTATAATGGAGCTGGAGGGGGCGCTGGACCAGGAGAAAGACGCGAGCCGCAAGCTGCTGGCAGAAAAAGACCGCGAGCTGGCCGAGGTCCGGGCCAAGATGCAGCAGCAGCTGAACGAGTACGAACAGCTGCTGGACGTTAAGCTGGCCCTGGACATGGAGATCAGCGCCTACCGCAAACTTCTGGAGGGGGAAGAAGAAAGGTGAGGACCCAGAAAAGTGATGGCTTTGGTTAGAATCGCTACTCCCATTTTAGACGCACCTAACTGTGGGAACCCCCCTCCCCCCCCGACAGACTGAAGCTGTCTCCCAGTCCTTCCTCCCGCGTCACCGTGTCTCGAGCCTCATCCAGCAGCCACAGCGTGCGGACCAGGCAGGGGAAGAGGAAGCGCGTTGACGTGGAGGAGCAGGAGGCCAGCAGCTCGGTGTCCGTCACCCACTCCGCCTCGGCCACAGGACCCATTTGCATCGACGAGATCGACACCGACGGCAAGTTCATCTGCCTCCAAAACGGCGGAGACGAGGTGAGCGCCTGTCGTCTTAAGGTCTACGTGGAAATGTTTTTATTTCGATACGTACATAACCGTTATATATTGGACGGATTACTTTATTGTGTCAACGATTGTCTGTCTCAGGACCAGGCCATGGTGGGTTATGAGATGGTGAAGACGATTGGAAATGCTACAGCTACCTACAAGTTCACACCCAAATACGTCCTGAAGGTTGGCCAGAAAGTCATGGTAAGAGTCTGTCTTTTAAGGAAGGAAAAAGTCTAATCTCATATATAATATCAGAAATAGTTCCTCTTCTCTCAAGCCTCTATGTGGTTTGGGTGGTTCATTATTTTGACATCCGCTTTCCACACAGCACAGGAACGGATGAATTGAATGCCGTCAGATTACCATAAAGGCAGCAGAGAGAGAAAAGTGCGTCTTGACCTTTTAAGATGTCTTATTTCAATCTTCATCCCGTATGCACAAAGAGAGTAAAAGTCATCAGTTTAAATAAACTAAAATAAATTAAATGTTCCCAAGATCAGTCTATAAAAACAATCTTCTCCTTGCGGTGCGGCTGTCGCAGGAGAGTTTTTTTTAAGTCGCCATCAGAGCGTCGCACTCGATATTTACCATTTTCATGCCAACAGCGTGGACGAAAACGAATAGCCAGCAACATGCTTTCACATACAGCCTGTGAGCTGATGACGTTAAATGACGAAATCTGAAGATTTGCCGCGAGAAGCAGGAGTTGAATTAAGGCTTTGGCTGCCGAATGTATCGCAGGCGCGCGCGGCAGCTCTTTCTGCTAAATGTGCCGCCAGGTCTGAATGAAGCCGCAAGGAAACGTCTGTCTCGCCTTCTGGTCCGAGCGACAGAAAGCCATCACCACAACAGGTAAATGATGGCGATCATGTCTGAAAAGGGCTCGTGTTTGTAGAAATGGAGACATTACCTAGAAAGCCAGTGCTGGCTATGGAGATGATGGAGGTATCGGCCATGACGTGACCGATCCACTTTAAATACAGTGTATTTCACATCGTCAGTGTGGCCCATTATTGGTTCAGATATCGAGCATTTATGTAGAGCAAGTATCAGAATTCCTTTTTTTTTTTTTTTTTTTTAATCTGATTGCTGCTAAAATAAATGAATTTTAAAATGTGCTACTTTTGGCTCTGATGCAGCGGCCTCAAGTCAGTTTCAGTTGGGCATGTTCTCAGTCGTGGGTGTGAGTGCTGTGTTGAATACGAGGACAACCTCTGAACCCTTCCGTGGCTGTGTGCAGGTTTGGGCGTCCGATGCTGGCGTGAGCTCCAAGCCCCCCACCGACCTGGTGTGGAAGAACCAGTCCTCCTGGGGTTCAGGGGAGGACGTCCACGTGGTGCTGATCAACCCTCAGGGAGAGGTGAGACCATCCGTCCTCCGTCCTCCATCTGTGTGCTATTGATTTGCTCTCGCCACCTATATCTAGGCTAGTGTGTGGCAGTCGCCCAACCACACCTATATCTTGTTGTGTTGTTGCACAAGTTGACGCTGAGAGGTGTGTGTGTGTGTGTCCCAGGAGGTGGCAAAGAGAACCACGACATACACCACGGCAGTAGAAGAGCAGGACGAGGAAGATGACGATAATGGAGTGGAGGCCACCGAAGAAGATCTCTTACACCAGCAGGTGAGACCACCACACACACACACATTTTCAAACCTCTACCGGTGGACATATATGTGTGTGTGTGTTCTTTTTTTTTTTTTTTTAAAAATGGTTTCTGTACAGGGGGAGCCCGCCAAGAGAGGCTGCTCCATCATGTGATCCCACCACCACCACCACCAACGCACCAAACCAGCCACCTCCTCCTCTGAGCCCAGCCAGTCTGCTGCCAACTGTAATACTAGAACTATTTTTCTATCTTTTTGTAGTGTATTTCAATAAAAATGGTGAATTTTTATTTCTCATAAAGAAAATGCAAAACCAAAATAATATGGTTATTGAACAAAGTTTGTATTTTGTAGTTCAGAACAGTTTTTTTTTTTGTTGTTTTTTTTAAACCATGCAACAAGTAGTTAAACTCAAGGATGGGCTGTCTCTTTAAGGAAATAAGTCGTGTGCTATGTCATTTTTTTTTTTTTTTTTTTTAAATAGATTTTAATTTTTTTTATATTTTATCAGTTTTTCAACTTGCTAAAAACCTACTGTATGATTTTAAAATAAATAAATAAATAAAGAAAAGCGCTGAAATACACTAAAAGCTCTGCAGTAGCAGGAGTGAACGTAATGAATTTCTTCCTCCAGTCAATCTGGACCGTGACTGGACAAAATGTCTGAATTTACACGACGTGGAAAGCTCTGTTCAGTGGCATTCCTCTAGTATCTGCAGAAAGACATTTTAAGATACCTTGATTGTATTCATAAGGAAGCCCCCCCCCCCCCCCCGCGTGTAACATTTGAAACCGTTGTTTTGGCCTCTCCTCGTGGCTGCATGGGGGGAAAAAAAAGGATCTGACCCGGGGACACTACAAAAAAAAACAAATACAGATGTAATCTCATTCTACGAGGGGGGGGGGGGTGCCATGCAGCAAACCCTCTCCGCTGACTTTGAATAAGCGGCGCACCACTAATTAAGAAGTGTTGATTGTATTCTTAACTTTGATATTTGAAGTGTTTTGAAGTACTTTTTGTGTCCGTGTGTTACTCTGCATGCTATGACTGTAATCTTCATAGTTGAATGATTAAATGTTGTTTTCTTGTACTTGTGTTGTACTTTTTTCCCTTTTTTTTTTTTCACCCCATGCATCATTCCAACATTACCATGTAGAAGACGGGAAGAAACAGATATGTTACTAAAACATAAACCCAAGTTAGTAATTATTATGAAAGACGATCAAATCCTTTTCAATGATAAGAAGTCAGAATCATCTCTCCGCACAATGATCGTTATATGAAACGAATACGATGTTTCCTTTTGAGGAGAAAAAACAATTTAAAATAAATAAATTTGTGGCTTCAGTTTTCTAGTTCAACTAGTTTGTGCAAAGTATCCATCACTCTGCACTGAAGTTTCATTATCATTATACATGAATGCATATCAAGTTCAGTACATTTCATATATTTTACTGACACAATTCTAATGTCCATATCATGAAATAAATCGCCCTCAAATGTAGCCGTCTTCTTCACAGAAATGAATTCAATGCATGTATATAACATTGAAAAGTCCCTCATTTGTGCTTTTGAATTTGAGATCATGTTGATACGCTTTTGATTATATGATATGCTTTCATATAATCATTAAATGAACCACATCGACTTAATTGTATTGAACATTTGTCTTTTATTTTTATACATCAACACACACACACACACAGGAAACAGACCAAATATCTCAATTAAAAAAAAAACACATAGCCCTTGGTTTTAAGTGCGTCCCTATCAATCAATCAATCAATCAAAGTGCCAAAACGTCTTAATAGACTTTCATCAGATTGACTGGAACCAGCATGATCCGACACCAGGAGAGGACTTCAAGGCCGTGCCTGACGTTTCACACCAGGGACCAGCTTCAGATCAACCACGTGATCGCTTGTATTCATCCATGCAGCGTGTGATGCTGAAATACAGAGTTTCTCTTCCTGGACGCGATGCTCGACCCATAATGTCTTCCTCGTGGGGTAAAAACCTTTCATCGAGAGAGCGCGGCGCTGTTGACCGCAGTCGACCAAAAGCGAGTCCAGGCGAGGCAGTCCGCCGCCGTGTTCACAAAGAGTCTTGAGGACATGGTGCTGCTGGGACGCGTGACACCATCTCGAGCTGGACACCTCAGAACGTTGCTTTTAAAGTGCGAAGTGAGCGGGAGACGAACGGAGACGAACGGAGACGAACGGAGTCCGCCCCTCCACCCCCCCGACGAGAGCTCGTCTCAGACTATGGAGTCTTTGGGCGGCTGCTTGCCTCGCTGTGAGCCTCGTGAGGAGTGCAGCGCTGACGCTCCGCCGTGTGACCTGGGGAGGAGGAGGACCACTCTCTGATTGGACTGTTGCCACTCGTTGTACAGTCGACAGTGATACCTGAGAGACACCTGGGGGAGACAGAATGGACCTCAAAATGGGCACAGCATCTATTTCACACATAAATATCAGTTTTAGTACTCCTCGGCCTGTGACAACAGATATGTAATGTCAGCTGTGGCTCCGGAGGAGAGTTACCAAGTCAATATTATGTCAGCTACACATACGCTGTGCATTATGGGAAATGTAGGATCCTGCATTTCTGGATAGCTGTGTGCCTCTTTTGGTGCGACTACAGACTGTATATAAAAGTTGGATGACATGACAGCTCCCCCCGAAAGTGAAGCCAAAACGTCTCGATCGCCCCCCCCTGGTGGATGGCTGCAGTATAGGTCATAAGCCCCGCCCCCCTCTATGTTAGCAGATGGGACATGGGCCAAACTAAAAAAAAAAAAAAAGGTAGTTTTTCAGGTAGTTCTTATCACGTCAAACTGTCTTTGAGAACCTCTGCCATTGTCAACAATGGGTCAAAATATACCTGGACAGGCTCACGGAAGTACGGCTGTTCTAAACGTCGCACAACATCCACACCCATACGCCTCAGCATACTGACCAGGGTCCAGAAGAGGTAAATGGTGAAGAGGGCAACAGTCAGTGCAATGAGCCCCACAGCCTCCAGTCGGCTGGAGAAGTGAAGGTGATCTATGGCACCACGAAGACAGAGCCAGCCGGAGATGGTGGCCAGAGGGGTGATGAGCAGGAAGCACACCATGTCGCCAAACAGCGTGCGCTTCTCCTGACGAAGACTCGGGTTCTGCAGCCACTAGACCACCAACGAGAGTTAAAAGCACAAGTCAGGCGCTACGTCGAAATGTGATTCACTGAACTGAGCCCCTCCCTGGCCGCCCTGTACCTCAAGCAGCGACCTGGACTTCCTCTGCACGGTGAACTGGTAGTGGCAGAGCTCGCAGAAGCTGGTTCCTGAGGCGGACAGCCAGTGTTCCAAACAGCTGCGGTGGATGGTGGCCAGGGTCCCGGAACACTCGCAGGGGGACAGCAGCTCCCCCTGGGCTCCGCAGTCATGACAGATCCGACACATGGGGTTCTCCGGCACCGCACTGAGGAAGAGGAGAACGACGGAAGGTCCTTTTGGATTTGTTTGTTTTGGTTTCATGTAATTTATGGCTTATATACCATCTCATCATCTCTATCGTCATCGTTTGCTAAATGATGACCTCTTGTGAACTCTCTGTTGAACTACTTCTCACAGGATTCTTTCACTGGAATAAACACAATCTGTAACAAAAAACGGGTCTCACTGAGGAGCTGGAGCTAGTGTGATGCAGTGCAGTTCAATAACCCACCACTGCTTGCTGTACGCGTCCAACCCTGGAGACGCCAGCTGGACGTCCGGCTTGGTGGACACCGGTGTGTAGTAATGAGGCGGCTCGCTGGCGGACACGCTGCACTCCTCCATGGTTTTACCCGGGAGAGGGGGCCCGTCGGAGAACCTTGGCGAAACCTCGGGCAACAACGTGCAGCGGTTGGCCGTCATGGCGGCAGACAGCGGAGCATTGGGACACAGACCAGGGTCTCACTGGGCGTCTCCCATCTACGGGGACAAGAGAGGAGCGATTCACATAAACCTGACGACAGGGAGGAAGATCTGTGACAAATGGCCGTCGATGGACATGTCTCGGAGAACGTTACCTCCATAAAACTGAGTCTAAAGTTTCTACATGAGGAACTATGTCGTCAAGAAAGACGTAAACAAGACACTTGAGGGGAGACGTCATCCTCTGATGAAGACGTCATCCTCTGATGAAGACGGTTAAGAGACAGTTGAAAGCTCTAGTAGTGAGTGGTGAATTAAAGTCCAATATTCACTCACCTTTAAGCGCTGTTTCTACTCCTGAGGAAAACATCGGTCCCTTTTGCTACCAAATGCCTCACTGCGTTTGTTCACCGGCTAGTTGCTAACCAGCTAGTTGCTAACGATGTTTGCTGTGGATGAGACACCAAAACAAAGTGCTAAAACGGAGCTTAAAGGCAAAGGGGGTGGGGGGAGGGGGGGTGGAGGGCTGTCATTTGATCCACTGTTCCTATATAAAACACTGATCGGAGCAGCTTTAATATCTAGCAATAAAGGCAGTGACCCCCCCCCCCCTCACACAGGTCTGGTTGTGACCAGCCAACAAGTTGGGGAGGTCGGTCTCTGCAGCGATGTCAGCTATGTCTCGCACTGGCTAACTTCACGCCGCGGTTTACGGAGCACGGCTGCCTTCGAGAATGTTGCTAGGTTAGCTAGCCAGCTAGCTAAGTGACATTCCCTCACTACCGGACGACGTGTTGGCATCAGCTCAAGCCGACACGGGAGAACAGTTCCACAAGTGATGCTGTGTCGGCCTGAAGCGACGCGGCGGCTTGACGTTTAGCTAGCTGTGATATCATGCGGCACGCCGAGTGTCGAAGCGGTGAAACGCGCTGTTTTTGACGGCAACACGCAGCAGGGGCCGTGAACGTTACAGTGGCTCTATAGCTAGGAAGCCACGCCTTTCCTCTATTTGTTTTTTTTTTCCCCCCCCACGTACCACAGACTTTTACCTTTAGTCGACGCCTTATATTCACAGTGCCGCCAGCAATGTCTCCTCTGCGCAGTCAAGTCCGCTGTCAAGTCGCTCTGAACTTCCGTTATGAGCTAAAAAAAGGCGCTGTTCGGTTTAGCTGTCTGGTGCTGTGTGACAGACGCTCTTCTTCTTCTTCTTCTTCTGCTTCTTCTTCTTCTTCTGCGGCGGTTGACATCCAGCTTGTCGGTGCATTACCGCCCCCTTCTGCTCCTCGGTGTGGCTCAGGCGATAGATAAACAAACTAAATCCCTTCAAAAAAAGAACTAAAACAAAAAAAAAACACACCCTAACCTGCATACTTTGTATCCTCCATGCTTTACAACCTAGTCCTGCTATAAAATCCCTATCTGTGTCAGTCACCCGAGCACCCTCATCCATCATATCCTGTAAAAAAAAAAAAAAAACAGAAAACTAACAGTAAATGAAATGCGCTTTTCAACCTAAACGGTTCCCAAAGCGCTTCACAGATTAGGTCTCATTCACCCGTTCACACACCGATGGCGACCGAGTTGCCAGGCGAGGTGCTGGCCTCCATCGGGAGCAACTTTGACACTCTGTCCCACCTTTTGGTTGTTTTTTCCCCAGGTCACGCATTTGACCTCTGCATTACTGATACCGATATGCATTTCTATAATTCTTTCCTCAGAAGTTTTACCTTACCGCCCTGCTTCGCTATCGCAGTGACTGACAGAAGGACTTCATATAGTACATCTTGGCGGCTGTTTGAATGGAAAGACCTCAAACTTTCCCTACACTTTTGTATGTTCTTCCGTTTATTCCAATTGCTTTTGCTGGCATTGCCACCCCATATCCTGTCACTCCTGTCCCACATCTGTATAAATTTGTGTAAAATGACTATACTCTTTCATTACATGGTAATTGAATGCACTTACCAAATCAATTCTATATTTTTAAGCCAGCTGTAAGTATTTGAATGGTAGAGCGTAATGGGGGCCCTGGAGGGCGGCCTTGCCTATGAGGCTAACTTCAGGGCACACAATGAAACACATCTCCCGTCTACTGGTTCCTCCCAGCCAATCACATCATGTTTTACATGATCAACTATGGTGTGTGTGAAGTCAATGGTGAGTGTTGGATGCTATGATATTGTAAGTGCTAACAGGCCCTACTATATCTTAAAGAGCTCATAGTAACCTATTACCCCACTAGAGCACGAGTGGTTCCTAGAGTCTCCAAAAGTAGGAATGGGAGCCAGAGCCTTCAGCTATCAAGCTCCTCTCCTGTGGAACTGGCTCCCAGTTTGGATTCAGGAGGCAGACACCCTCCCCACATTTAAGAGAAAGCTTAAAAGCTTTCCTCTTTGATAAAGCTTACAGTTAGGGCTGGCTCAGGTGAACTCTACGCTATAGGCCTAGACTGCCAGGCTGCTGCTGGTTATGTTACTAACTCATTACATAAACACATTCCATCTCAGGTAAAATTAATTTAAAATGTTATCTAACTCAGTACGTAAGTATGGACATATTAATGGAAATCTCACACAAATATCAACAGATTAGTTAAAAAAACAAAAACAAACAGCATCATAAAAGATACATTGAGGCACTCATTTCAAGTTTGTTTTACACTTAAATCAAACGTGCTCCACCGGTTGTAATATTTTTGTAGTTTTTCAGCTGAACAGAAGGGGGAGCTATAACACAATCCCTTGGAATCTACCGCCTCCTGTGGCAGCACAGTCGCAAAGCGCTCATATTCAGTGGCCAACTTTCCTGCCACAGGAATTTGAAACATCTCTTTATCCAAACGTTGAAAGTCAACACATGCCTCTGAGGCCAGCGGTTGTGAACACACACCATTCTTAGAGGACTGTGGCTTTCAGTCCAAGTTCTGTCAGCGCGGAGTTTGCATGTTTCGCTCTGAGCACATGGCGACAAGTTTGCCTTCAAGGCTTTCTGCCATAAGGCTTTCTGCCAGAAAGCGCTTAGGAAGTCAAACACAGGGCCTTCCTTGCGGTATCATCGTGTTGACACAAGGTGAGTTACCAAAGTTAGGTAAACCTTAGTGCACCCTGGCCCATACCAAAATAGACCCCAGAGATTCCATCTTAATAAAATAAGAAAACATTGGATTCATGGGATAAAATCTGCCAGGAGTAAAAAGTCAGTGTAGCCACCGGATGAACCATTTCTTCCCCCCCCCCCCCCCCCCCCATAGAGCCTGTTTTTAGTTGGTTTGTTCAATCCACCACAGTTTTTTCTCCCTTGAACGACAGAATCCATCCACTTTGTGAAGTGATCATATGCCAATATAGGCAAACAATGGGATTCAATGGGAAATTAAAACAAAACAACAACAACAAAAAAATATTACAGAAAATGTATTGACAGATTTTGATAGTGACAAAAAGAGGTGCCGGATCCGAGGAAATAGGTGCCGGTCCCGGTCTGGGATGTCCCGGGTCCTGTTTCTGAAAACAAATGAAGAACAAATGAAGTCCTGGTAATGGGGATAATTGGGGAGCTGGTAACACAATGTGTAAAAAAAAAAACGCGCCACTCTACTCATAATCTACTGGCAGGACTGGTCGAACTTGTCTGCGTGGTGGGTCGGGTCCCGTCTCGGAGAAGGGTTCAGTTGTATATGGTTCGCAAAACAAGATAAGAGGGGAGCGCTCCAGCACGCCCTCCCACTCATCTCCAGGGCAACTGTCACGTGGTCTCCAAGTTGCCTAGAAAGCATCAGCCACACAGGAAGAGTGGTGAGGTTGGCCTTCAAAATAAAATGCCCGCGTTACTTAACTTCTACCTCAGGCTCAAAACTCAAAGTAATAAAGAATACATTAAAAAGATATATATATATATATATATATATATATATATATATATATATATTTTTTTTTTTTTTTAAATGTCATAATTTGCATATTCATCTATTTAGGAACAAAAGCCGTGAGCCAAAGTTTGAGAAGTGACTGTTTGAACAACTCCTTTTATTTTGAAGGCATTTTCTCCACGTTCCGGTCATACGTCGCGCGGCTTCGCCCCTCTGGACTTGCGGTGGGCTTACATCACTCAGGCGGTGCGTGTTTATCACCGCGAGCATGTGTAGAGATGTGGAGTAACCAGCGCCCTCCGGCCCCCGTGCGCTCACCGCGTCCTCCCGCTGCCTCGAAGCCGCGGACATGACTCTGTCGCTGGGCTGGCTCTCGGCTCTGGCCGCGGGTGTCTTCTCCGCACACGTCTTGCAGAAACTCTGCTTCCCGTACTTTTGGAGTGACCTCGTCTTTCTGCTGAAGGTGATCAGGTACGGCGTGAGGCTGGAGCTGTTCAAAGTGACGGCCAGCGTGTGCACCGTCCTGGACCGGTTCGTCCAGCAGGCGCGGCGCATCCCCGACAAGCCGTTCGTCATCTACGACGGGGCGACCCACACCTACCGGGACGTGGATCGGCGCAGCAACAGGCTCGCCAATGTTTTCCTCGAGAATGTGAAGCTGAGGAAAGGGGACTGCGTCGCCTTGCTCATGAGCAACGAGCCCGACTTCCTGTGCGCTTGGTTCGGGCTGGCGAAGGTCGGCTGCTCGGTCGCTTTCCTGAACACCAACATCAAGTCCAAGTCTCTGCTGCACTGCTTCAACTGCTGCGGGGCCAAAACTCTGATCGTCGGCTCAGGTAAACCTGTCATCGCTGTGGGTCTCAAGTGTGGCTCCACTGTGGCCCCATCAAAGACCGCTTCTGGTCATTTTGGCGCCCTAGAGGTCAGATCTGCACCCTCCCTGATGGGATCGATCTTTTCACTATGATGTTATATATAATATTTCACAACACATATGGCCTCGTTAGGATAACGCTCTGTTTTGAAATGAGCTTTATTTAACTTTTAACTTCTGTGTAATGCCACCAATAACACGGTCCGGTCCATCAGTGAGCAGCTTTGCATGTGCACTGCTCACTGCTGGTTTTAATATGCAATATGAAACTAAGAAACCTGGTTATCCACATCTCTGTTTCTGATTCTAACATGGTCCGGGTGTCTGATCCTCAGCACAGACGTGTCTTAGACTCCAACAACGTCCCAGACTTAACTCATTCAACCACATTTTTAATTCTAGTTTTCCTACATCATACAACATGCAGTGGACACTTTAGGCCTGGCATTAAAATGAGCATTTTTACAGTTGCATAGCTCTTCATGAAGAAAACACATGTACCTGTGATGTTTTGCACTGTGACCACTGCCCTGTAGTATTAGATACATTTCGTGTCAGATAAAAGTACAAGTACTTCCCTTGGTGGTTAGTCTGTTGCACATTTGTTTATGATTCATTGTGATTGTTTACCCAATGAAATTTAAAAAAGAAAGAAAGGTAAAACTTGCCAATCACAATTTCCCAGAACCCTGTGAGATGTTCCTCAAGTTGCTTGGTTTGTCAAACCCAAAGATGTTCAATGTGAAATAATACACATTGAACGCGACACAGAGACAAAAAATGGCAAACCTTTAGTCTTGGAGAAGCGAGAACCAGCAGATGTTTTTTGTTAAAGAGTAAGATCCTTCTCGTTGAACCAGAAACACAGCGAGTCACCTCTTGCGGGATTTCAGAGCGAGACTTCTCCCTGAGCGAGACTTCCGTTTCTGGGTTCGACAAAAAGGATCTTACTCTTTAACAGAAAAGGCCTCTCTCTGTAGGGGATCCTTTCCATAATGACGTCAGACACTTAGAATAACAATCTGAGCCTTGTCTCGTTTTAATCATACGACGATACGAAGTGTATTTGAACCATATTCAGCCTCCATCCATGTTTCGCTGGAAGAATCCTGCTCTCTACAGTTAATAGGATTCGTTATGCTGCAGACATGTGACAGGATGACAGATCATTGCTCAACCAAACAAGCGTGATGTTGGTCTGGGACACTGTCCTCGCTAGAACCCCAGTGCAACAGGAGAAGGATTCATGGAATAGCTGGAACAGTCGGGCACTGCTAAGAGTAGATTTACTTAATTGTTTCAGATCTTGAGTAAACACCAAATACAGTTTTTAAAGGGGGACCTATCATGCTCATTTCCAGCTCTATATTTTCATTGTGGGACTCCACTAGAGCAGCTTTGCATGATTCACAGTTCAAAAAAGTCCTGATTTGTCTTCTCCTGGCCCTTTATGCAGCCCCCTCACCCCCCTCTGTCTGAAACAAGCCGTTTGAGCTCCTGTCTCTTCAAAGCCCCCCCCCCCTAAAAGCCCACTTTCTTCTGATTGGCCGACCAAGTTCCGGAAGTGTCAAACTGTAAACCTAACGTTGATAAGCAACGTCGGCGTAAACATAAACACCTGGTCTGTGCCTGGAGCAGAGATACCGTATAAGGACATCCGTGCCTCTCTGACATCAGATAGACCCGACGGTTGATAAAAACTAAAACGGAGCGTTCAGAGCAGTCTGAAGCCTGAGCTTTATGCTCACAGGGATTACTTTTACATACGTTTACCTCATTATTTGGCAACTTTGGCAACGTTTAGTGTGAATATCCGATATTGTAACATTATATATACGACAGAAAATAAGGAAAAGCATAACAGGGTCCTCTGTAAATGATCAAACCATGAGGGATCAAGTAATCCAATATATATATGTATATATGTGTGTGTGACCTCAGTTGACACAGTGTATCATTTCAGTCATTGAGAAAGATATTTGCACACACACTCCTTACAGCTCCATTCTTAAAATATCCACAGTCACTCACCATGGTATACTAGTACTAGTTGCACAGTCCTACACCTGTACACATTTTGTGATATTACATCATACATCATACTATTATTAGCTTCCTATTCGCCCTGATGCCTCCACATCATACGCCCTCACAATTTAAAAGCGTAGGAAGTGGCCGGCTAAGTACAATTCCAAGCGTGAAATCGAGCTTTGCTTTCGTCTCCGTCTCCCAGATTTAGTGGACAGTCTGGACAGCATTCTAACCAGCCTGCCGGAGGACAACATCCGGGTGTGGGCCATGACGAGCCAGAGCGAGCACACGCAGGTGCACACTCTGCTGGATAAGGTCGACGCCGCCTCTGACCAGCCCGTGCCAGCGGGGTTACGCGCCACCGCCTCCCTCAAATCCCCCACCCTCTACATCTTCACCTCTGGAACCACGGGTGAGTCTGACAGCCGCAGCGCTCTTTGCAATGCAGGGACGCCCAGTTTCAATATTTGCTTTTGATAGCTGATAGTTACGATGACCGGCAGTCAAAATGTAGTCATCAGATGCCGTCAAAAGTGTCAAAACTTCAAAACTTTCCAACAGAATTTGCTCTGTGCTGTCATCAGCGGCTCCAGCAGTAAATTTTTCAAGTGAAAAGTGAAAGTATGTAAGTATAATCAGGAAAATGTACTTATTAGTAGTACTAAAAGTAAAAGTACTCAACGCAGAATAATGGCCCCCTGTGACTGTTATAGTATTATATGTTATCTCATTAGATTATTATTACTCATTGATTCATGTAAAAGTAGGATTTTACTGTCGTGGATGTAGTGGAGCAAATTTTAAACTGTTATATTTAACTTTATCTCATGATTGTGTTCGTCATGGCTCCATCTCGTGATTCTTTTCTCGATTGATTGATTGATTGATTGATTGATTGACTGTTTGGTCCGTCAAGATTCAGAAAAATAGTTGAGAAATGCCCAAAGTGACACATTTACGATGGTTGTTTTGCCCAACCAATGTTACAAAAATTCAAAATGATTCAAAATAAATGAATAGTAATTCAAATGAATACAAGGAAAAGCAGCACATCCTCCACATCTGTGAAGCTGGAAACCGTGAAATTTTAATTGTTAGAAAACTGTAAATCACTTTATAAGCCATAATGAGCCGTTTTAATCATTAACCCTGGTGGACACAAATGACCGCGTACATGTATACCTATTATTCAGGGGTGCGTTGAGTATCAGGGATGCCATGTAACCAACTCTTAGCTCAGCTTCTTAGCAATAAAAATCCACCCAGATAACTGTTTAATAGCCACGTGTATGTGTGTGTGTGTGTGTGTGTGTGTGTGTGTGTGTGTTGTGGTTGTGTTGGTAACAGGGTAAACAGAGCAGCTCATGTTCCCAGGGGGCTCCTCCAGCGTCCCCTGGGGATACTGAGACTTCCAGTGTTCGGCGCTCTCTGCTTCCTCATTGCCATGAACTAAAAATGTCAAAATGTAAAACATAACAACAAGTGCTGCCCTGTTCAAAGACATGCTGACTAGGTACAGGTCTGGTCCCGGATTTCCTTGCCTTCTGCCCAGGGCATGCTGGGATAGACTGGCGTGACCCTGAACTGATAAGGGCATTCAGTAAAAATGTTTATTTTGCTGTATCATGTACTGCAGCGTCCCGCTTTTTAACGTCCACAGGGCTCCCTAAGGCTGCAGTGATCACTCACCTCCAGAGCTTGAAGGCAGCGGCGGGTTTTTGGGCGTTCGGGGCGACTGAAGACGACGTGATGTACATCCCCCTGCCGCTCTACCACAGCGCCGCGTCCTTGATCGGTATAGGAGGAACCATAGAGCTGGGTAGGCCTCGGAATACCTCGACACGCCATGATTATTTTGTATTTCTTCTCCATCTTGTCTGATTAAATCTAAACACCTTGCAAACAACTGTCTAGATAAGGATTGTGGACATTTCTATGATTCTAAGTGTCTTGCGTTCTGATTTGTCTGAGTTTTATGAATCTAAGAGGGGGTCCTGTTTTTGATTCAAATTCACATCATGCCGTATCTTTGCCTCACGCGGCGGCCATTTTCCTCTGACGTCGCGCTCGGGGGCCGGAAGCTCAAATGCTGTTCCAGATCGTATAATTGTAGGAAATCTGACAAATCGTTATCATTTCACAGCTTTAGCAACTGAAAAGACAATAGATAGTGAAAATCCAGAGAGATATCGGGCCGTAATTCAAGGTAAAACAACCTATTAGATAACCCTTTAGCAACAGGGAGACAGCTAACAGCTAACTGGCTAGTTTAGCCACTTAAAGACTCACATGTCGTCGTAAAACAACATTGGCCATTTAGCTGAGCACATGGTGTGCCGGTGGAAGTCTCAATCGGCCGTCCAGTAACGGAAACAAGCCGAAGGACTTCTTTCCGAGATGTTCGCATGCGCAAGGACGGCTGTGCGGAGGCCGAACTGTGGATCTGAACTGGAGGAGGAGACCTCTAGGTTCTAAAATAACGCAGCCCTGAGATTTATTTCTGTTCTGCGGCATCAAACACTGAGCTTCTCCACACATTTCGGGCTACAGCAGAAACTATATGTATTATACATTTGTATCATCATTGATTGTCTATAGTTGTCCAGGTGCAGCGACAGGAATGGCCATATGTACGCTGACCACAAGTTCTCCAATGTTAAAACAAACAACGAAATGTGGCAGCAGATATAATATAATATAATAATATCTGGGTGTTGTATGGGGAGATGTCATGAAAACCTGCCACAGATCTACTATGTAGGCTTAATGGGATTGTAATTCCGTGACACCTATGCGGTACAGTGATTATAGAGACGTTCTAGAGCAAGAAAAGGTCTTCTCATCCTTTGTTCCGAGACAAACATGAAATAAAAAATAGAATTATCTAACTTTCTTTTTAATCTTTTGCCCATCGTACGAGTTCCCTGTTAGAGACAGAGAAGCAGTTTTCTATTCAGGACAGTGTCCACTGACCACAGTGTAACTGCCAAACTATGTGACCCCTTTGAGGACAAACTGTTTCACTTCAGCTAGCAGCTTAATTAGAGGCTTTAGAGCAGGAAGTGGACACTGGGGACTATTATGGAGAATATTATTGTTGTTTTTAGGTCACTGTTGCCCCCCCCCCCCCCCCCCCGCTTCACAGAAAGGTCTACTGTATGAACCTTAATATTTGGGTGTAGATAACATTGTAGTATGTTTGCAAACTTAAAAGTAATGTAGTAATATAGTTATGAACTGGTTTTAGAAAAGCAGAGCATTCTGATCAGCTGTCCTGTTGATGAGTCCTTCATCTCTGCTTTTGTTCCAACTGCTACCAAAGTTGACAGTTCAACGTCCTTCCAACATCCCGACAGGTTGTGCTAACAAACCTTGGTGAGACCGTTGTCCTGTTTCTAGATGTTGAAATGTACTCAACTTTGTACACATTCGTCACGCCAGACCAGGTCTACAGGGACTCAGACTACAGGGAGTTCTGGGCCGATTCGCCCCTCCCGAGAATCGGTGGAGAAATCTGGTCTGGGACCTTGGTCGGTACCGAAGATTATCTGGTAATGTGAGGGGTCTACAGATCCAGTCTTAAACCTCCGGACCTGCTCGCAGACTCATCGGGGCAGTCCCGATTCAAGCATTTGACATTTCCGAGGTTACACCAGTTTAGACAAGTACCAGAGCAGCTGACGGTGTTGCTAAGAAACGGTAAACATTCTAGCGGGACAAAATGCCGGCTCTAACCTACACGGAATAAAGATACTCATTCAATCGGGGTAACTCAAAGTGATGCTCCTCATATTATCACTGGCCTAACTTTTGCACTTTCACCCCAGGATAACATATGCAGACATAGTGTCCTTGTTATTTGCAATAGTTAAGTTTTGTAGGCCAAAGAGATTGCCACACTTGATACTTTGTACCTCAGTTTTTGACGGACAACAGCAAGGCACCATGTGTTCTGTCTGTGGTATGTCTGTCCTTGCTATGAGTACAGACTAATGTTTTCACCTTTGTTTGTGGAATGAATGTATCCATTCCGGGAGGTCAGTAAGCCAGTAAATGGGTTCCATCTGAGGTGTTTGTCGTTATGTTGTGTTCAAGTCCGTTGGCCTTCATTTCTCCGTGGACTGAGCATTCTGATCCTTTCCCAGTATTTATACAGCACCCAGACCTGCTTTATAACCAAACAAAACGTGGACATCTCACTTTCTACATTATGGGACGTTTAAATACAGGTGTGTTCACTTCTTCACTTTGACCTGAGGAAGACCATCTGTGGTTTTGAAACGTTATATCATGTCATGTCCACATGAAATTAAAGTAGTCTTTCCTCCCCCCCCCCGTGCATCATTTGATGTCGTTAATGACACTGCTGTCCGTTCTATCACAGGTGCCACCTGCGTCCTGAAGAAGAAGTTCTCGGCCTCCCAGTTCTGGAGTGACTGCAGGAAGCATGACGTGACTGTCTTCCAGTACATTGGCGAGCTCTGCAGATACCTCTGCAGCCAGCCGAAGGTAATCTTCTGTTTGGCATTCAGCTGTGAGTGTTGCAACAATTATCCATGGACATGCTGACTGCACCAACAGTATAAATCAGATAAAAGTGACATTGTTGCTCTACCCTCCTTAAGGAAAATGTACCCTTCGGAATACTTTCTGTTAAGCTGTGAAACAAGTAAAGTCACTTTAGCAGTGGGCCCATATTCTCACAACATGTCGTGTCAGAAACTCCCCTTGTTTTCTCTCTGAGTGATTGTTGAGTGTGAGTGTTACCCTCTCAACATTATTCACATTTAGCTGTTGCCCACACACCGGGCTACAACAGGTCCAGATAGTCCACGCACATTGCCACTCAATGAAAGACAGAGCGAGTGAGTTAGAGTAGAGTCAATGAGGGGGGCGGGGAGGGGGGGGGGGGGGGGCATCCACGCTCTTTACAGTCACTGCTACTCGTGAATCAATCGAGTAACACTGTGCACATCTGTGGAAGAAAGACAGGCAGGGCCTTTGTTTCAGTGTTTGCGTCCCCCCCCCCCCCCCCCATGGTGGACACATAGACATGCACGCACGCACAGTACGAGGGCAGGGCTCATCCCCTCTTGAGGCCGGACTCAAAAGTCCTCTTTGTCCGCTCTCCCTCTGTTATTCGGCCGCGGGGGCGGAAGGACGCCGTTGGCCGTCCTCGCCGCTGATTGGCAAATTAAAGACGCGGAGACACACAGCGGCCAATGTGTGTGCACACAAGCGCGAGGACTAATTGCTGCTTGTGTTACGGCGGCAAACATGGCAAAAAGCCGTAGAGCTCGTCACAGGGCTGGTCCGGCGCAGACGCAGCTCAGTGACGCTGTTGATGACTGGTTTTTATGAAATGAGGTCATGTATAATTGTTCATTTAACCCGGTGTTCCTCGATAAAATGCCCTTTCTCCCGCACAGCTTGAGATGACTGTCCATGGAGATGTGGGCTACCGAAGTCAACGTGGGACCTTCAAAACCTTTGTCATTAAATAGGCGCGAATTGTGTTGTTGGTAGTCTTGCCTTCAGGGTCCAGAAATGTCATCAATTTATTTTATTATTTTATCATTAATTTCACATGTTTTTAGTCACGGAAGAGGAAAAATGTCCAAATATGGAACACTGCTCTTCCATGGGCTGAACGGATTAGTGTGACTTTTAGCTGTTATTTGATGTTTTGTGTAATTTCAGACGCTTTTTCACAGCAAATCACATGTCTGTATATGGGTTTGTTTCCTTATCAAGTCAAAAAGGACGAGGTCGGTCTTCCTAACTTCTTAGCGCCACTACTTTTTCACCCCCATTCCATGGAAACTGTAGAAACGTAAATTGCAAGTTGCCTAATTGCCGCATTGTCTTTGCACTGGAACATCTTATTTCCAGACTCCACATCATATTATTCGGTCTTCAGGCCATTTAATGTTCAGTGGAAACTGTTGGAGTGTATTCCGTGTGTTTGTGTGTGTGTGTGTGTGTGTGAGTGTGCGGTAAAAAGGCTGCTTTTGTGACAGAGTCCCTCTCTTTTCTGTGAAACAACGCATTTGTATTCATGGTATTTCTTTGTCTGTGGCACACACACATTGCATAGCTGACTTGTCCCTGCATAGTCCAGTCAGCTTAATGATAATATGTTTAAACATGGAACTGTCAGATGTGCTCTGCTGATGTCATCTCCCCCCCCCACCAGACAGAGATGGATAAAGTTCACAAGGTGCGAATGGGAGTCGGGAACGGGCTGCGGCAGGACGTCTGGCGGGAGTTTCAGAGTCGCTTTGGGAACGTTCAAATGTGCGAAGTGTACGGCTCCACCGAGGGAAACCTGTGTTTCATGAACCACATCGGCAAGATCGGAACTGTGGGCCGCTCCAACTTCCTCTACAGGGTGAGTGCTCGGTGACCTTAAGGTGTGAGGTCTGCAATCCCACACAAGATCTACCAAATTTCATGACAATCCATGAAGTAATCATTGAGCTGTGTCAGTTAAAGCCGACAGTCGCAACCAGTTGTGGCACTAGAGGAAGGATCAGATTCATCCTCTGGGGACCATGAAAAAAAAAAAATCCATCGCAGTCCATCCAGTAGTTAAGATATTCCAGTCCGGACCAAAGTGGTGGACTGACTTGACGTTTGCCATCCCTATAGCCATGATGTCGCTAAAACTACAAAAAAAAAAGATCACCTTGGCCTGAGGGTAGTGCCAGAGAGTCCATAGACTAATTGTCTAAGCAAGAAGCAGAGGGGTTCACCCCCTCAGGGGCATGAATGTGGTCTATAAATATGACGGCTACCTGCCTCCTGTGGTATTATACCTCTTATGTACAAGTGTTGTATTTTGCCTGAGAGGTCAGATTTATCCTCTGGGGGCTATGAATAGCAAAGCTGACATCTGTCAGGCATTCTGAAGGAACGCACACACGGAAGGAAATACAGTGGGTGTGCTGCTGTATATTAATGTATACTACACGTTTTGGTGCAGTCAGTGTTTATGGACAACATGGAGCTGCTGTACATGCGTCTGAATACTCCGAAGGAATGAATCCCTGGCATCCCTGTTTCCGAGCTTTTTGTCTGCGCACTTGTGAGATCATTCCAGCAACATCTCGTTGACGCGCGGCCAACAGAAGTTATTCAGGGTCATCCTCTCCAGCTGCCGTAACTCCTTCGAGTGCAACACACAGCTTGCCCGAATGTATAACAGAGATAACAGCTGATGTAGCTCAGCTCAGTTCATTTCATTTCAGTCAGTTCATTTGCAGAAATAATAAAACACAGCAAAGAAAAGTGCACATTTATTATGTTTAGACAATCATAACAAAACTATAGGTTGAAGCAGGTGTACTTTTTGACATGCCCCCTACTGTACGTGCACAACTCACAGTAGACGTGCATGTGAAGGCAGCCCTAGCTTCCCAAGCATTGCTGCTGAGCTTTGAATTTGACCACTAAAGTACACATGGTTAGCTAAGTGAACTGTAGTGACTGGTGGGGGGGGGGTGGGTAAACAGCTTAGAAGAGATGGGCCAGGTCATGTATTATCCAGGATATAGCAAGTGTCCTCCATCGGAGGGGTCTTCAAGGGGTCTATCAGCTGACTGAAAGTAGCATGGACGTAGTATCATTAACGCTTGTGGAATATGAGGTAGTCCCATCTTTTATCTTTTATTACAGATGATGATTATGAAGTTATTATTGTGTCGTGCACGTGCAACCTACATGATTCTGTATAAAGTCCCGAAATTAAGAATACCAATTCACATAATGTCCCTACAGACTACAACTACTTCAGATCTTAGTCTACAACATAATCCATAACTTACGAATAAAGCTATATAATTATAAGCTACAAGACAAATCCAAGTGAAGACGAGTTCAATTGTCCATGAACTGTGTAATTTACTTTTTGTCATACTTTAAAAATAGCATTTTGCAGCATGATGTAGTACAAGACAAAACAACACAACACAAAAGACACAGGATTTATTTATATTATTATATATCATGATGTCATTTTATACAATATAATCTACTACAACACAATAGTCATGTTTATTCTGTTCACTTGGGGGTCAATTTAACAATATTATGCAGTTCAATAGATACAATACATTACAATAGTAAGGTGTTCCTGTTTTTGTAGTATTCGTATACTTAATATTTTCAAAATAACATTTTACAATAGGATGTACTACAAGACAATAGCAACATTAGCATATAATTGAATACAATATGTAATGTAATACAAAACACAATAACAATGAATTGAAGTGAATACGACAGTAAGTCTTTTATCGTTATTACATTTTCAAAATAAACACTATATGAAGTACTACAATACAAAAGCAATACAACACAACACAATACATACATCTTTGAATGTAATTTAATACAGTATATGTAATACAATATGACAACACAATATTGTAACAATATTATGCAACAAATACAATACAATTTATTGTAATTACAAGAAATTTTAATAGAATAGTGAGGTGTTTGTTTTTATAAGATTAGTTTTACTATTTTACAACAGGATGTATTACAATACAATAGCAGCACAATACAAATGTATTAGAATATAATTGAATACAATATAGTGTAATCCAAAAATAATAACAATGAATTGTAATACAACAGTAAGATGTTTCTGTCATTTATTGTATTATTACACTTTCAAAATAAACATGAAAAAATATTAAGTAATACAACACAATACAGTATTTAATACAGTATATGTAATACAATATTACAACACAATATTGTAATAATGTTATGCAATAAATACAATACAATTCAGTGTAATTACAATAAATAAATACAATTTATTGTAATTACAATAAAATTGCAATAAATTGTAAGTGCTTGTGACAGCTTGTGGTTGACAAAATCACATAAACACCTCGTATGAAAATAATGTGTCACGGATTTAACATTATTACACAGTTGAAACTCGGAAAGAGGTTGGGGGGGGGTTGTCCACTTGAATGATTAGTTGTAGTGAGTAAGCTGTAAGTCTGTTGAGACAGGGAGGATAACCAGTGAAGTGGCTTTCCTGTGGCTCTCGCAGGTATTAGCCTCACTAATGCTTGCCTATGGAGCTGCCTGTTAATCGGAGGAGTTACAAAAGAGTGGCTACATGTATTTAGCTCTAATTTCTGACCTCAGCTATTCTTAGGTCTGTCTCCCTGCCTTTTCCTGCTGGCCCACAATCCCATTACAAAAGACAGTTATGAAAGTGAAGTTATAAAACATAATGATGTCAGGACACAAATCCTAATTTAGCTAACAGGATTGTCAGTTCTGTAACATGTGGTTAAACGTTATTCTTAGGTTTAGCTGTCGGAGTGTTCATGTTTAACCTGGGAAACCTGTCGGTGCACAATTATAGTTCAGTCCGGAGAGAGAGCTTAAAGAATAATGAAGACTGGTTGTGATGAAAACCCAGAGGTGAACGGGGCGGAGGAGGCACTGAAACAGCAGCTGGCAGCGGCAGCAGCAGCAGAGAAAGAAACATTTTAAAACTTTTGACGGTAACAAGATGATTGGCTCACGGCAAAATCCGATTGGTTTGTCTGAAAGAGTGATGGGCAGACTGTTTGGATCTCGCGCCATCTCGTGAGAGCTGCGTTCACAGTGGCGTCAGAAGAAACAAAACAACTCCTTCTGGAGCTTTTAACCGCGTCTCACATTCTAATCTCCATGACAGCCATTCGCTGACGACCATGAGATGTAGGAGGTGGTTCCATTTGGGGCACATTTTGACATGCCATAGCCGGAGAAGCACAGCTAACTTTAAAGGTCCCACATCATGCTCATTTCCAGCTCTATATTTTTATTCTGGGACTTCTGGGACTCTGCAGCCCCTCAGTTCCCCCCCTCTGTCTGAAACAAGCCGTTTTAGACAAACTGAACAACCTCCTGGGGGCGTGGCTGAGTGCTGTGACATCACAACCTTACAGAAGTCCTGACGGCTCGTTTAAAGGCGCAGTGTCTGAATACGGGCTGTGCGCATTTCTCGTTTTGATACTTTCCCAGTATTTATACAGCCAGACCTGCTTTATAATCAAACAAGACGTGGACATTTCACTTTCTACAATATGGGGCCTTTAAGTACAGGCTGCATTCCATTTGTCAGAATGTCTGCTGTGAAAAATGGTGATTGTTCCATGACTTAGTTTAGATTTGAATGCCACTTTCCACTCTAATGATGTTTTCTTTGAACTTTTTGCGTAGCTCCTGTTCAAGTATGATCTGGTCAAGTATGACATGGTGAAAGATGAACCGTTCAAGGATCAGCATGGTTTCTGCCAGCGAGTGGAACGGGGTAAGAATGCACACATTTCCACAAATTCATTTTCTCATGGGGATTTCTTTTTTTCTTTGAAACTGGACTTCACCGGAGAAGTGTGAGGAGTGTGTTGATTTTAGACTTTCTGTGCCGTTGTTCCTCTCAGGCGAGACGGGGCTTTTGCTGTCCAAGGTGAGCGCCATCAGCCCGTTCTTTGGCTATGCTGGGAGCAAGCAGCTGACCGAGAAGAAGCTTCTGAGAAATGTGTTCGTGAAGGGGGACGCCTACTTTAACACAGGCGACCTCATGGCGGAAGACCAGGAGGGCTTCATCTGTTTCAGGGACAGAGTGGGGGACACCTTCAGGTACAGCTGGATAAGATGTTTGATGTGGCTTTACCGCAGGTATGAAGCATGCACTGGGGGCCTTTTAAAGCATCCACCCCTATGATGATGTCATCTGCTAGCGCCGGTAACCACAGGTGTTGCCGAATCTATCGTGAGCTGGAGCTAAAGGATTATGACGAAAAACAAACCAAAGAAAAATATACGGACATGATGAGACACTTGGTTGTAAATGGGATAAAAGCAGATATTAATGCAGGCTTTGTATTACAGGAGCAGGCTAGGGTTAGGGTTAGACTTGTCGGTTACGTTTTGAAGGTTGCTACACTTGCACCGCTAACCAACCGATCAAGTTTGTCACATGTAATCATATAAGGGACGAGATCTTGATCTTTTTTTCCCCATGATTTCAGGTGGAAGGGTGAAAATGTAGCGACGACAGAGGTAGCGGAGACTCTCGGGCTGGTGGATTTTATCCAAGAGGTCAATGTGTATGGGGTGGAAATACCAGGTATGTTTAAGACGTGTTTGTGTTTGCATGCCTACGGCCGCAAGGCATCGAATCACCTGTCTTTAGCCTCGCCGTGATAAACTCCACCACCGAAGGCTCGTCTCTCAATTTATCCAACTGGACAGTGGGAAACGATGGGTGCCTTTTCCAACTCTGGGCGTCCAGAGCGCTAATGCAAAACTGCGAGGCGCTCCGGGGCATCTAAAACACGTGCAGCATGCCAAGCGCTTACTGCCTGTAGAAAACAACTGGCAAAAGGTGCAAAAAAAAAATGCATCCTGTCTGACCCCTGCTATCCAAATACTGCTCATCTCAAAACCCGGAAATGAGTCAGCATGTTTTACACTTCCTGTTCCCTCGTCTGGAAGTCAGTGGGGTTTCTTTGAATGGGTTTTTGGTTACACGCCTGAAAGAAAGCCTGTAGTTAACACAAGCTTAAGAGATTTCAACGTTTTGTTCTACAGCATAAAACGCGCCAGTAGATACCCCCCCCCCCCCCCCCACCCGTCAACTTTGAAGCTTTTACGCGTCTTAAAAAAGGCGGGTTGCTAACAAGTCTTCATGCCAAACACGGAAAGTCATCTACTCACTGGTTGTGTTTATACTCTACATCTATCCGTCTATATATCTATATCTATCTATATTCTCTTCAAAGTGAAGCTCAGCCGTGGTGACCGTGTTGTAGTTCCTTTATAGCCCAACGTTAGCTCTTTTTTTTACTTCTGGCGATTCCGTTTACGCTTCAAAAATCCTAAAAGTGGCGTTCATTTGTGAAGATTATCTCGCTGAACGAAAAGTACCTTAAACGTTTGTTTTGCCGCAGAGTTTGTTTTCTGCAATGATCCAAAATCTTTCAGTCGAGGGGAACCAGGAGCGATGCTAACTTCCGGGTTGACCTACAAAAATACGTCATTCCCTGCAGCGCCCTATCAGCAACAACATCGCAAATCCTCTCGAAAACGTACAGTTCGGGTGTTTCTAGAACGAGCGTCCCCTAACGATGTGCCACATATACCTACAACTGTAGCGGTGAGCTAGGAGAGTGACGGCGGAGGTTACGTTGAACCGTCTCGTCCGCAGGGCACGAGGGCCGAGCAGGAATGGCCGCCATGATTGTGAGGCCGGGCCTCGCGTTCAGCGGGGGCAAGTTGTTCGAGCACGTGATGAGGGACCTGCCAGCGTACGCCCGCCCACTCTTCGTACGGCTTCAGGTAACGAGCACAACTAAATATACATACGTACACAAAATATTCTCCTGATGGACAGATAGACTTGGACGTGGATGGACGTTGTAATAATAATAATAATAATAACAATATTATAAAGAGTACGGAAAAGTGTCTTGAGATGGCTTTTGTTGTGATTTGACTGCCATATAAATTGAATTGAATTGAACTGAAGTAACCGCCGTAACCCACCATGAATGTCCAGTATACAGGATATACCGTATATATATATATATAATTAATATATATCAATCAGTCTTAATGCTGCGTTGATGTTTATATCACTGTTATTGTGTTCTGTCCGATTATTTGGACAAACGCTTTGGCAACATTCTTTCTTTTTTTTATTTTTTGGTAAAACGCTTCATGCCAATAAAGCCTTTTTCAATTGGAACTGAATGGAGGCGCTCCCGATTATTCCATTATTGAAAACACAACGCCGGGATTTTAACAGTAATCCCAACTTGTGCGTCTCCAAACCCCATTTTGTTTGTTTGTTTAGCGTCACAAATACTTTTTTATTAATTATTTTTGTTTGTCGTTACGTTGGATAAATAAGGAGCACTATTTTGCAGTTTGACCTTTTGTGTTATGTTTATTGAGTCCTTCATGAGATGAATGAAGATGTTGGGTGTTGCGTTGTACTGTAGCTCTGGGTCAACTGGATGTGTAGATAGAGGCATGTTCTTCTGCCTCCTAGAGGAAGAAAACGTGTCCAACACGAGGCGCATTCGTTGCTGGAACCGACCTGGATTTTCTTATTTGATGTAACTAATGAGAAAGGTGCCGTTCATGTGTCAATGTCAAATTCATCAACACAAAACACAGAAAAGCAACAGAAGCAGTGCAGTGAATGTTTTATATATATATATATATATATATATATATATATTGAAATTACACTGACTGTTTTCCTCGTCCCTCTCCCAGGAGGTCATGGAGATGACCAGCACCTTCAAGCAGCAGAAGTTCCAGCTGGTGCAGAGCGGCTTCAACCCCTCGACGATCTCCGACCCCCTCTACGTGCTGGACTACCCGCAGAAGAGCTACGTTCCTCTAACGGACAGCACCTACCACAGCGTTCTCTCCGGAGAGCGCAAGCTGTAGAACTTAAGACGTTAGCTCGACTTACTGCAGCGTTGTTTTGTTTGTATTTCCTAGAGACCAGCGAGCCTGCAATCATGTTGGGTGACTCCCTGAGGTCTGAATGAAAAGCCGACGAGAGGGCCGTGACACGGGAGCAGCAATGTCCCTCAGACGTATCACTATGAAACTCCCTCAGTTAACCTCGTTTGATTCTTCGTGTAACTCCCTCAAAGCACCCTCAACCGAAACAAGGCGTCGTTATGGTAACGTGTGTCCGTTTATTACAAACGATGACAGCTTTATCACTTTATTTCAAAGCCCTTAAAAGGTGAATTCACTAGATTTGAATGGGGACGTGACTTCCCCCTTAATTTACACATTCACTAGAAACATTTGACGAATCCATTGATGGATCAGGTTAGTTCGAGTTTTATTAAGGTGGTCATTTTGGTTTGGCGTTAGGGCTCTGAAATATGTCCGGCTGCAAATGAACGACATGTTAAAGGGTTCTTCTTCAGTATTCAAGTATTTGAAAAGGTTTGCTCAGATTTACACACTAGATTAATGAGTATGTTGATGATGATTAATTTATGAACTGTATTATATAAAGTAGCATTTAATGGTCTTCCTGCATGGGTTGAGAGGATTTTATGGGCTGAAAACAAACCCTCAAAGTGACATGACAACAGGCAGCCCTGAATTTGAACCTTAAAAGAATCCACATGTTCCAATTAAGGTGCAAATCCAGGAGTGGGATCTCTGCACGGTTTACAGGCTTTTAAGGGTTAAAAACTCTGACTGACATTTACCAAATAACATATGTGTGATGAATGAATTATGAATTGTTTCAGTTAATTTGGAGTTAATGGATTATAACATATTTAAGCCATTTAACGGGTTATCTTTATGGTTGAAGAGGTTTCGTAAGGAGGGAAAAAAAAAAACCCTGAAAATGACCATCAACCCCTTTTAAAAGTCCTTAAACTGTGCAGATAATCCACCATTAAATTGTCCATTAACACTTCCCTTGAAATCCCATTAAAGTGCCTTAATTACACCAGCAAACTCAGTGATACATTGATGGAATTTGGCAAGATTAAGGGATTCCGATTGGTAGTGATGATGATGATGATGATGATGATGAGCAGAATGCGGTTACGTAACGTACAAATAAAATCACGGCGCGCGCGCACAATGTTCACGTGTGTGTGTGTGTCCGATTCACATTCATGAAACTAAAAGAATAGCGATTCTGATAAAAGCCCAAAAAGTGCCGAGATATTAAGCTCTGTCAAATGTTTTTCTTTAATGCTGTGAAAATTCTGATTCTGTATTTATTTATCTGTGTTTTTATTTCTTTTGTTTCACTTTGCTTTTGGTCGCCTTTTTAGATTCCAAATTCATTCACGGACGCTCACGCTTTGGAGCTCTTCCCAGGTCAAATTAGTGTGTTTGCTGTTGGGTAAGTCCGCTAGGGCTTAACTTCGCAGCAGATGCAGGATCAGGGCCGAGCTGGGATTTGAACCATCGACCGCAATAAGCCCCCCCCCACCCCCCATCAACTTCAGAGTGTCTGCATCATGTGTTTTATGATGATTATATTTGAGATACCAACTGCTTATTTCAGTATATATATATATATATATATATATATATATATATATATATATATATGTGTGAACGAGAGCCACCATTGGTAATATTTTAGAAAGAAAACACACTTAACACTAACTGAGATGTACAGAGCTGTTGTCATCCAGAGTTCTGAGAGCGTCATGTACTGTTTACTGTTGGTTTTGTGGTGTGGACAAGTTGGAAGTAGTAATACTCGGATGGTTCGGTTCGCTTCTATTTCTGATCAGGTTACGAAGATGCATATATATAAAAAAAAAAAAAAGTTAACGGATGCTTGTGGTTTATTCAAACGTGGGTTTTGTAGTTTCAGCCGTCATTTCATATCAGCTACAGTGGCATCAAACTCAGGAGGTCTGACGGGCTAAGAGACACAATCAGCAGCGTCTCCTTTGAACATTTACCTACCTTTCTGCCTTTTGGACTGGACTGGACACGCAGAGGTGAATCCATTTGGTCACCCAAGACGAGGCAACAAGTGCAATCTCCAAGTGTTGGACTTTTTGATTGAACCCTCTCATGTCTGGGGAACTAAAGCCCTGATTGACGTCAGGTTTACTGATGAGGAGTGCGGGCCGGGTGGGCAGAATGACTAGACAGGTCGCAAAACGATGACTTGGGCGAAGGGATTAGAAACCAAGCCCTGTTCAGAGTAGACCAAGTGTCTTAAAGAACCAATTAACGAACCCAAGAACTAAGTAAAGATAATGACTACCTGATGGACAAGATACAGGATCTGGAAAACTGAACCGAACTGCCCCGCTCCTTCACTCCTAGTCCTCACTGGCCCTGGACTCAGGATGCTATAAATACCACCCGTATAAAATTAATTCCAATTGGACGATGCAGCGGTTTGACTTTTGTAGGTTTTGTTCCTTCATTAAATCCCTGTGCAAGAAAAAAGGTCTCTAATTTGTTAATGCTGAGTGCCACCTCGTCAAAGAGTTCAACATTTCGAAAGTTTTTTTTTTTAATGTCCTGCCCGCTCCAGGCTGCGATCTGCGCTCCGGCTTCCAGACAAATTCAACATGTTTTTCAACAAGAAAAGGCACCCGATACAGCTAAACAGCCAACTAGCCGAACCAAACGTATCGCATCCCTGTTAGCTTCTCTCTCACCGAACCAAAACCCTGACTAACGGAGGTGGAGGCCAGGACCTGCTGGGCAGTGGGGTTACCTAGAGAAGGGTTTACACACGTGGTTAAACCTTTAGAAACAAGGTAATTCACAATGGTGAAACAGGGAGTACGGCCGACTAAGCCTGGCAGAACCCCCGACAACCTAAAAATCCAGTTGGCCTTCTTGTAGGATTTTGAGATTTCTGACTTTGGTGTTGGACTATTGAAAATGACAGGGTTTTCGTGTTTCGGACTTTTCTCTAGTCTCTGACTTTGTGTGAAATGTTGAATCGTTTGAACAGTTGAAATGAAACTGTGTGAGAAGTTAGAAGGGGAACGTCTCTTGGAGTGGAACTGCAAACAACTTCTTCTGGGACATGACAAGGAGCCACAACGACACCCTGATCACATGTGAGGGACTAAAGTCAAAAAGGTTGGGAAACGCTGGTAAACAATGCGTTTCATTTCATGTTTATTATATCAGCCTTTAGGTAGAATATTAGAGGCAAGGTGTCCAGTTGTTATTGACCTATAAAAGTACAATCTCCCCCCCGTCCCCCGGTGTCGTCCATGAGGGGCGTCTTCCAGTTGTGATACTGAGTTGAAACAGCAGATGGCACCAAAATGTTTTTGAACAGTTACTAGTGGTGGAAGAGTCTTTCATTCAAAACCCTGCTGCAGTAAAAGTACAGAAGTATTCTCTGGTAAATGTCCCTAAAAGTATCAAAAGTAAAAGAACTCACTCTGCAGTAAAATGGCTCTTGTGGCTGATATATTATTATATATGTATATGACATAATTATACTGGTAAAACAGTATTTTACTTATATACTTCAGTTCCTGTTCCGATAGTTTAGTTCAGTAGTCCAACCTTTGCAATGTGTTATTGCAACGTTCATCCCCCGTGATGTCCAAAATCCCAAGAGACGTCCACATAACATTGCGTCCCTGGATCAGATCCTAAACAGCTACTGAATGGAGCTTGGGGAGGGGATGACATGTAAGCAAAGGGGGCCCCCCGGGCTGGAATCGAACCCCGGGCCGGCTGCGGTAAGGACCCAGCCTTTGAACATTCCACCTCAGGCCTTCAGAGGTGGGGACAGAATCCTGCACAACCAGGCCAGAAACACACTGACAAATGAGAGCACAGGAGCTACACGGAGAAGTCGAAAAGCAGGTTTTCAGCAATTCAAAACAACCGTTTCGCATGTGTGAAGAGGGTGTGTGTCGGTCGTCCCCAAGAAACCCTCAACCGCAGGATTGAATGACCAGCCCCGACCTGTCTGTAGTGGCGAAATCCTTCCAAAAGACCACCTGCAGTTTGCCCGTATGGGACTGCAACACCTCGACTCCCCAGAGACAGAACGCGAGGATCCTATTAAACTCACCTGTCAGTGGATCACAGCTTCCTGACAGGCGGGAGGCAGCAGGTGAGGCTGGGAAAATTACATCCAGCACCCAAGGGATGTGCCCCCCCCCCCCACCCCACCCCCCCACTGCTCTTCTCCTTCTACACCAATGAACACGCTCAAAACAAGATTGCCGAGCAACATTTACAACAATAACTTTAGTAAAATGTTAATATAACTGTTATATATATATATATATATATATATATATATTTAATTTGAACCACACAATACAGCAACTTTGGTAGGTTTTGTTCCTTCATGGGATCCATGTGCAGGAAAACAATGAGTCTCCATCGGTGGCTAGTCTCTAATTTGTTAACACCATAACCTGCCCCAGGAGCTGCTGATCCACCTCTACACCAATCCAGCCTGCTCTCTGGACATCCATCACTGCCTGGTTCAGGATCAGCCACCACAACAGGACAGGAACAGACTACACCCCCCCCTCCATTCAGCCCTCATACATGTCCAGCGTCAGCAGGCAGCATCACTGCAAGACCCGTCGCACCCCCTTGGACACAACCTGTTCCAGCCTCTCATCCCTCTGGGAGGCGCTGCAGAGCGCTGTACGCCAAAACAAAGCAGACACAGGATCAGCTCTCTTCTCGCAGGCCGTCACTCTGACACTGTATATATATATATATATATATTTTATATATTCATAGCTGACATACATACTGTATATTTGCACGTGCTTGGCCATTAAAGCTGATTCTGATCATTGCATGGATGGACCATTTTAATGATGTGACACAGAAATGCATATCTCCCCGGCTATTTTCTGAAAGTGTGATCTTGAGGAAGAGACGAGGGTCACAGTTGAGCGAGAGCCTCGGGGCGGGGTGGATGTTGATTACTGTAACACAGTGTCTAGCTGTAAGTTCACAGACAGCCTTGGGGTGGGGGGATCATTGACAAAAATAAAGGCCGACACATTTCAAGCTTCAAGCGAGGACGTCTCAGGATGTCCTGCAGCTCCTCCTCGCACACTGGATGGGATGGGATGGAACATGCCCCCCCCCGGGGGTGGGGAGGTGGGGGGGGGGGGCTTTTTCTCTGACATTCACGTCTATAGAGCACCGTCAATATTGACATCCATAATGTTTACCACCGTGATTCAAAGTTCAGCCGCCGATCTCAACGCTCCTGCACGCTCCAGCTGGAAGGATAAATGCTGGCTGAGCGGCCGGGTGTGTGTCAGCTGACAACAAGCTGCAGCCCCATGTGTGTGTGTGTGTGTATGTGTGTGTGTGTGTGTGTCCAGATGAAACTTTCCACTCCGCCTGTAGCCACGGCGGCCGCTGACCCTTTGTGTGCCGATTGGTTGGGTCAATACTGTTCCGTGTGGTAGTGGCCTGCAAACCCGGCTGAAGAGCTTTCACCTCTTTGAAGCTCTTCAGCCGTCATCAACCAGCGGAAACATTATTGAACAGGTCGCACTCACCAGTGGCACATGAAAGAGAGGCTGGGCCCGAACGCTGCTTCGTTCACCAAATCATCATCATCATCATCATCCCCAGAAGAGGGAACTCTGCTGCACAGACTGCCTCGGTGTTTAGTTCCTTTTGGTCCTTGTTTTGCTCCTTTTTGCGGCGTCCAGTCCAGTTTCCGTGTTTTTGCTTGTTGGTTTAGTGTTACTTGTTTCTGTAGTTTAGGGGTGGGAGCTCTGGATCCAGCGGCCCATTGTGTGGCTGGCCCAGACTTCCCCCCCCAGGCCTCCAGACCTTCTTTCTTTGTCGTAAATAAAGATCATTTTTGCTTTAGCTGAACCTCGGGCGTGGCGTCCTCTTTATATGTTGAGTTGTTGTTGTTGTGGCCATAACAGTGAGAACCTTTTGTATGTAAACGAACTTTCCTTTGTTTACAAGAAAAAAAAATTCACAGGGTACCTTTAACCAAATTGCCACAAACAGAAGGGGAGGGGGGGGGGGTGTACCAGTCCACAATGTACCGATTCATGTATGTAGGTACAAGGGAAGAAGATGTAAAAGGGAATAAGAGGGTAACAATGTGGGAACTGCTTCCGGTGTACAGACCCGGGGCAAGAAGACTTCCTCTTCCGTGCGCTGGGTCATGGTTTGCAGTCCGATTAGAAATCTCAGAACCTGTCGGCTAACTGTCTGACGACGATTTGACAGGGGAAAAAAAAGCTCACCTCCGGGGTTCCCAGATTGCATTTCGGCCAAAATAAAGCTATCACTTGCTTTGCTAAAGTAAAAACACAAATGTACCCAGCTAGGAACTATGTAGTAAGCCTATCCCCATTCAGTTACGCCCTTTACCCTGCAAATCATAGCTAGGACTCATTGACCCCGTCTTCCCCCAAACTCCTGGCTTTCTTGCTCATTAATGGTCCTACTGTATACCCAGTAGGAACTCATTAGTTAGAAATAAGTTCCCACCTTGTAACCAATACATACCCCCCCTCCCCCCAGTCATGGTGCACCGTCAATACGGAAGATGACGCTGTAAACGAGGAAGATTTGCTCTGCACTTCTGATTTTTGTATGAAATGCACACAAAAATAGACTTAGAAGTGGGGTATATATACCAAGACATGCGTATAAATATAGATATATCCAACACACGTGCGATGATCTTGTCATGCATCTGCTGGATTTGGGTACTGGCACCTTTTTTTGGAGGGGGGGGGGGGGGTCCAATTCCGGCACCGGCACTGAGTGTGGCTGCTGCAGTGGTTTTCTTGGAATGTGAGCTGCCTCCCTGGGTCAACTATGTGCTAATAGTCTTACACTGTTCTGAGAGGTCATAGTGACACTTGAGACTGAAGCCCCCCCACCCCCAAGAAATAGAAAACCACCCTGACATACTGTACTTCCTTCAATATTTTTGCCCAGATTTAGGTCTTAGTTCACGTCGTCAATGCGCGAGTCACTATTACACGATTTTCTTGTATTTAGGTGTGAATTTGATCTTCGTGGTTTGGGTCCAAGGTCAGGGTTAGGACATGACTCCAAATACCTAACTAAAGGGGGCCTGTGAAGTCTAATATCTTAAACGTTTTTATTCCTTTTTAAACTTGATGCCCCCCCCCCCACCAAGGAACGAATTCATTCTACAATCAAAGGGTATCCATCTGTTTCACCTTTAAACGTTCTATTCAATCCCGTCAGAACAATTCAGCACGCTGCGACGTCTCATCACACGGGCAGCATACATCTGCTCAGAGACAAATATTTTCGCCTGCATGCCGTTTGTGATGGCAACCCTCTTGTTCTGTGTTGTGCACATAGCCAGAGGTGGGGCTCGCTGCTTTAATCGGCTGTTGCAGAAACACGGCGTGTGATTTTCACCCGACTTACAACTGCATGCGGCAATCGGCAAAGAAAGAATGGCGGCGATCGCGAACACGCGCTCCTGTCCACAAGCAAATAGCAAATAACTTGAATGAAGGAACAGTTTTGCAAATAAATCTGCTTCCAGAAGTGTCATCCTATTTTATAAATGAATACAACCTAAGCTAAACAACTGTTCAACTTGAATAAAAGTATAATACCTTGAAGAAATATCACATCATTTTACAAAAGAAATGCAACCCAGCTCTGTCCAGTATTCCACATGATAAGACAACCACTTTGAGTTCATCTAACAACATTTGCTAATAACAACTCATTCAAAGTTTTCGCCGCCGTTTGGCGACTCATCTCTCTCTCACCACAGCTCAAGTCACCTTGCAGAGAACAGGCCGTGTTCAGGTGTTAGTGGAGTGAAGTCGTCCTCAGTGAAAGTCACAGCACCCTGTTAAGTGAAAGGCCACAGATATGGTCAAAACAAACGAAACGCTGATGCATAAATGCCACCACACCACCATGCAACGTAGCGCTCTGCTGGGAAGTTATAATAACTTTTGTCAATCATCCAACTGACGGCCACAAAAAGATGCAAAATGACCACAAAGAAATACAAAATGACTACAAAGAGACGCAAAACGACCTCAAAGAAACTCAAAATGACTACAAAGAGACGCAAAACGACCTCAAAGAAACGCAAAATGACCGCAAAGAGATACAAAATGACTACAAAGAGACGCAAAATGACCTTAAAGAAACTCAAAACAACTACAAAGAGACGCAAAATGACTACAAAGAGACGCAAAACAACTACAAAGAAATGCAAAATGACCGCAAAGAGATACAAAATGACAACAGAGAGACGCAAAACGACCCCAAAGAAACTCAAAAAACAACTACAAAGAAATGCAAAATGACCACAGAGAGACACAAAATGACTACAAAGAGAACACCACAGTTTGGGCATCAGGTCAGAGTAGTGGCAGAAGTATTTCATTAACATCACATCACCAAAAAAAACCCCACAAGAAATAAACCTACATTATCAAGTTGGTAATGTTGGTGTGTGAATGTGGTGATGTAACGTGTAGTCACGTCTTGAGAGCCCCGAGAGAACATTTTTCATGATGCTTGATGCCTCCTTGTCTTCTCCTGTTTTTGGGGGGGGGGTTTCTCTCCTGGAAATGTCCCTTATCTCGGGGGAATTTTACTCTCCCCCGAGCGAACATGACGGGCAGGAGTGACAACGCCAACCCTCCACCTCCAGTTGGCACTATCCACGTTTTCTTCTCCCAACTCAATTCCACAGTGTCCATCAGAAATGACGGGGGGGGGGGTGAAATGACCAGGGATTTGCTTGAAACACGGTGCCGACATTCCCCGTGTATGTGGCAATTTAACGTGTCTCCGCCGACTGACACTGAAGGTCACGGAGCTCGGCGCCGATACCTTCGCGTTGGTATGGATGACACTGCAGAGGTCTATCTGTAGACCTGTTGATTTAGACGTGCTCACAACAGAAATAACCCAGGGGGGGTCAAAACCTGTGGCACGCTTCTCGTTTTACAGTGAACTGAGAGAGGAGGGCGCAAGTCAGAGAGAGCGGGATGAGGACCAGGGTGGACTCCTTCTCATTATTTGACTAGAGACGTCAATTGCTGTCCTGTTGTCAGGACATTTGACCATATCACACCGATCTTGGTTTCCCTTCATTGGCTGCCTATTCATGTGCGTCTGATTCAGAATTTTAAATTTCATACCTGATCTGATCTCCTTAGACCTTATATTCCATTCTGTGCACTCACAAGACAGGGCTCCCGTCTGCCCCCAGGCCCTTTTCCTATCTTGCCCCCTTCCTCTGGAATGACCTTTTCTCGCTGATATCAGACCATCTGGCTCCGTTGGGGCCTTTAAGCCCAAATTGAACTGCTTTGATTACTTTTGCATCTGTTTCCATTATCCACCCGGTGAATATGTTGTGAATATTTGGGAGTGAGGCGAAATGTGGCATGTGAGACACAAAGTATATTATTTACAGGAAGACAGAAATAGACATATTAATAGACTAATAACGAGGACAAGGAAGCTGAACAAAGAGAAACAAGTGGGTAAAAAAAAAAATGGATGTATGTATAAATATATGTGTTTTTGTAAATTGTAAGCAAAGGGATACACATTGAATGGTTGATGTAATAGATTACTTTATATACATGAGGTGGGTAGTCATGGTTGGGGAGGAAAGACAAGAGGGAGAAAGGCCTCGTCATAAAATGAAGCATCCTGTTCGGTGGCAGACGGTTGGAGTGTATCCCTGAATATTATGAACCGAATGAGGTGGAAAACTAGATTCTTATTAATTCAATTCAATTTTGTACCCAACAGTTCCCACCACGAGCAGAACCAGTACTGCGCCTTCCATTTCTTCATGTATCCTTCGAACTTCCTGAAAAACTTGGGCTATGAAACCGAACTGCCACCCACATGGGGACCAATAGCTGAGTAACTGAAGTCAAATTTGACCCAATGCCTAATGTGGCTGACGAAGTTATCCAATGTAGAGGATAAATATAGTGTGGGACAACAAGTTTAATGCCCTGAATGGTACACCAAGTGATACTACTGGCCTCTATATTGGCGTTGGGCCCAGCCAAAAAAACAAACAACAAGAAATGAGTCTCTGTTGTGTTTTAACTCTCAGCCCGTCCTGGTTAAGGGTGATGGAGATAAATGTGTAAATCCAGCGAGAGGTGGGGCTGATGATGTTCGGGATTTGTGAAATAGGAAAACAAGTTTATGATAATGCCCTGTGCTATCCGAATAAAACAGATTTAAAGGTCCCATATTGTAGAAAGTGAGACGTCCATGTCTTGTTTGGTTAAAAAGCAGGTCTAGATGCTGTATAAATACTGTAGTATTGTAGTATATGTATGTATGTAGTAGAGCATCAAAACGTTCAGTTCACGGAGAAATGAAACACAGCCCGTGTTCAGAAACTGCGCCTTTTAAACGAGCCGTCGGGACTTCCTTAAGGTTGTGATGTCACCGCACTCAGCCACGCCCCCCGGGGAGGTTGTTCAGTTTGTCTAAAACGGCTCGTTTCAGACAGAGGGGGGGAACTGAGGGGCTGCATGAAGGGCCAGAAGGAGATAAATAAGGACTTTTTGTGTGATTCACTTTTTCTGTGAATCATGCAAAGCTACTCTAGTGGAGTCCTAGTATAAAAATATGGAGTTGAAATGAGCATGATATGGGGCCTTTAAAATATTTTTCAAAATAGTTTTTTGGTCATAATAGGGTCCGAGTCACAAATCGAGTAAACAATGCATGTTACGGTGTTGCGGCAAAGCGAGCAGCTGAGCGAGTGTGTGGCCCTGTAATGATCTCCTGCTGTAGAGAGCAGCATTAACTGGATTAGCAGTTCTTCCTGGCTAATGAGCAGGAGAAACTATCTTGGGGGGGGGGGGGGGGGGCTGTCTGACCTTCCACACCACTGTAAAAAGATATAACAGAGCCTGTCACAGTGTGATTATCAGCACGACACCCCGCTGCAGTGCAGGCAGCCAGCTAGACCAGGCAAGGAAACTCTAGACCTGATAGAGGATGTCATGGAGCAGCATGAGCTCTATTTCTGTTTTCTCGTGCCCTGCTAGCGCGCTATTCGAGAGAAACTCTTTCCTGTATTTTCCCGTCCTGCGGACATACAGCTCCTCTCAATAATCTATATTTGTGGCTTTCAGATACCATATATATATATATGTGAGTGAAAATATGTCCAGATTATGGCTCGTGTGTATGAAAGCAAAGAAAGGTCTAATTGTGGAAATAATGACTACCGAATTACTTCCACGGAATTTATAGCATTGAAGCATTGAAAGAAAATAATAATTGCGCATTTGAAAGTTTCAGGTGTGTCATTTCTATAACTAGGTTTTACTGGGAAGAGAGAAAATGCAAGTGTCCAGTGTTTCTTTATTGTGGCAGTGTTGTAGTGGACTGTATTTTATAAAAAAAAATGTTATTTCAGACGAGCAGCTGAAAAAAAACCCTGGAAATGTCTAACTTCATTGTAAAACGAAAGAAAAGAAGGGAAAAAAAAGAAAAGAAAAGTCTTGATCTTTTTTTCTTTTCTGGATGTTTCAAAGAGGGAAATGAACACACATGAATTCAGATACTTTTCAAAGTAAAAGTAGGTCTCCAATTTCAATATTAAGTATCCAGTAGATGGTTATATTTCACAATTATTATATTCAATTGCAATTTGAATTATCTTGGCCTTTCTTTGCTTCCGTACACACAGCCCCTCCTGGAGATAAACCGGCAGACATCCAGGCAACTAACCCAGACTGCCATGACATGTAACATGGACATTGATGGTCCCCAGAGGATGAATCCTCATGATTTCACCCTCAGGTCAAAATGTCACTTTGTCTAACGCTTTGGTCCATGACAATATACATTTGCCGTGAACTTTGCTGTGGATCATCTTGCTCGACCAAGGTGATGAATCCGAAATGTTTGAGGTGACGCCGTGAGCTTCTGGTGCCGCCAGCATTCCCTCAGTTTTCACTAGCGTGCGAGGGAGATCTCAAACTAATACGCAATGCAGTTTGTTTGTCATGAAACTTACTGGAAATTACTCCGAAACACACTTGCGGCACTTATTTCACTCAAGGGTTGTTTAGTTTCACCCCGAAGCTGTTTCCACCCAAAGTCCACGCCCACCTCTTGTACAATGCACCAGGCTGTTTGTGGGTTGTTAATGTAATAATAACATTATTCATGAGGCCCTACCCTGATTGGCTGGCAGCACCTTTGGGCCCTGGTCCTTCCTCTGACGGAAATAATAGCTGCTTAGAGCGAAGAAAGGCCGCTTGTCCTTATACAAACAAGCCTGGTTCAGGATTATTTACACACTAAACAGCAGTATTTGTTCTCACCGTGACGTCGTGTGGTGGTGGTGGTGGGGGAGGGGGGGGGGGGCAGGTTGTAGTAGCGTGTTGAAGTGGCGGAGCACTAGTTTCATACTTTTACAGCACTTAAGTTAAGGGAGTTCTTAACTTTAGCCACTGTCGCCGAGTGCTGGGCCTCAGTAAATAATATTACCAACAGTGCGGCCTAGACCGGCTCTATGAAACGCGACTTCTGTTACGATTTGGCGCTTTATGAATAAAACCTCATTGAATTGAATCTCTGACTGCAAACTCCAGCTACGTGCATAATGCTTTGTACTTTAATATTCATAATCGTTCCGTGGGCAAGGCAAAGCTTTCTAGTGTCCAATGAAAAGATCGCGGGGAAATGTGAAACTCTGCCTGCGATCAATAACCAGGCAAAGTGAGCAACCGAGGAAGAGACGTGCGTAGCCTAGCTTAGCATGGAGAGAGAGTGGGGTGGCAGCTGCTCCTTTATCCACATTGGAACGTTTCGGTCTGACACTCTTGACTTCACTCAAAATTGAAGTTTTGTTCGATTTGTGGATTCATTAGCGGTCGCCACTGTGACACTGATCACACTGTCAGACAAGTCACATGCTCTATTTTGACCAAAACGAACCTCGACCTGAAGTAAACTCCCTGAGTTTGACATAAACCTGTAATTCGGAGCTCGTTCAGCCTTATAAATTGGCCCTTGGCCCAGAAAAGCTGTTGCAGTCTCTCAGCTGCTCTCAGCCTAGTTTTCACCCTCTACCTCCTGCTAATTGAGGTATGCTGTAAGATAATGATAGGGGTGTGAGGGGATTCAGCGACTTTGTATGTACCAAGCTGTAAAAATATTGTAATTTATATCATTATGGGCCTTTGTTACAGTATCAGGTTGTTCAGAGCGAATCAAGTCGCTGAGGTATCCCTGGTCTAATTCAATTTACCACCAAAACAGCCAAACCTGATTACTGTAATCCAATTTGTTGGGGGCAAAGTGGAGCAACGATGCCTCACAAGATATCATGAACTCAGTGGGATCAATAGGTCAGCGGACGAACAGCTGAGGGGGGCAGCGCTGCCCCCGAAGGCTCCTTAAAGAGACGTGTTTGCATCCGGCTTCCGGTTATTTCTGCTGATATTGTGGCACAAAGTACATTCAGACCGCCTCTTAATGGAGCTGGCTTTGTGCACGTCATGTTGAAACAGCAAAGGGACAAAGCACAAGCTGGCACAAAGTTGTGAGAACACTGTTGTCTGAAATATCATTCGGGGTTATTAAAATGCGCCTGCCTGGGAACTAACGGGCAGGGACGGATTGAAGGGGAACGCTACTGCTTTTAGACCACAAAGTTGTGTAAAGCGTTTATTGCTCCAGAGGGAGGAAGTCCGATAGTGAGTCCACTTCTGTAATTTCATTTCAAGTGTTTACATTCTGGTACGACTTGTAGCTAAACCTGCAACAGCGGATTCCTTTTGGCCACTTGGGGGCAGCGTAAACAAGCTCAAACATCAACATCAGCATTCATTTTGCCAAAAATCAGGTGTCCTCTTTGCTTCGCGGACACCCTCTGTGTACAGCGGTTTGAACGCAGGACCTTGACTTGTAATTGAGTATTTCTTTTACGCTGTCGCTACTTTTGCTTGAGTAAAAGATCTGAATACCCCCTCCACCACATATTAAAAAGGAAGTTTTATTTTGAAATGACTTTTTTTTTAACCACTGTTCAACATTTTGAGCATTTTACTGTATATTTTTTTCTTGTACTTTTGTATATTATTAGTTGGCTCAGAGGCTTTCATGCTGGTTTGCAGTATTAGTATGGCATGCCAGTAAAAGCATGAAACTGTATTGTACAATAAGAGTGCTGTGTGACCATATGTGCACTTTCTGAGACATATGTGTTAGTGTGCTCTGTTGGTGGAGGCGAGAACATGTGGTGGGGGCCTGGGGCACAGGTGTGTGTGTGGGGGGTGGGGGGGGGGGGCGAAGGGGGGCTGAATCCGACACCGTGGTTGGTTAGTACTGTTAGACCCCACTGCACGGCAGCAAAACACCCTAAAAAAAACTTGTCACACCCTAACCCACGTGACAGACAGACAGACAGACAGACGAGCAGACAGACAGACACGCACAAAGAGTTTTGGTCGGCCCTGTTGGTGCAGTTTCGCCCCCCCCTCCTCCCCCTCCTCGCCCTCCCATAGGTACCTCATAACGTCACGCCTACTGTTTGGGTATTGTGATGTCTTCTCGCGACATTTCCCCTCTCACGAAAAAAAAAAAGAAGCGAGAGAGAGTCAGAGTCAGAGAGAGAGAGAGAGAGACGCGATCGCTGACATCTCGCGAGGTTCCCTCACAGCGGGAGCCCACCCTTCAGTGATGCCGACTGCAGTGTGTATAATAGCGGCAAGGGAAGCTCTGAGAGTCTAGGAGGAGCTGCGGCAAGGTCGACAACAGCATCCTGCTCCCCCCGCCCGCCCGCCCGCGCCGAACGACAGACAGACAGACAGACCAGCGGTGGACGGGATTAAGTCCAGTGTCTCCGAGCAACGAAAGTTACCGGGGGAATTTTTGGGATTTTACTGCCGCGGAAGAAGGAGAAGCAGCAGCAGCGGGAGGAGGAGGAGGAGGAGAGCGGCTGAAAGTTTCCAGCCTCATGTTCCGAGGCAGCTAGCGAGCTATCCGTCACTAACGTTACTACCGACTACCGGGCAGAGCAGCGTGTTCCTCCCCGTACATAGGAAGCCAGTCGTGTGTTTGTCACGGGGCGACCGCCGGACCTCCACACTTCCTCCAGTTAGCTTTGTGGGCCATAACGTGGCTTTTCTCCCCCCCCCCCCCCCGTCCACACGCGGTTTTCACGTTCATTGGTGTTTTTTTTTGTCTGTCTGTGTGTGTGTGTGTGTGCCTGTGCGCGCGCGCGCGTGTGTGTGTGTGTGTGTGTGTGCCATGTCAGCGCCATCCTCCTCGCCTTCCGCCCCGGCGGAAAATAATAGTCTAGCCCCGGATGCGGGGCTGAGGCCGCCCGGTCCGACGCCCAGCCAGAGCCGATTCCAGGTGGACATCGTGGCTGAGGCTGCGGGCGCCGCCGAAGACAAGTCCCCGAGCTCCGACGCCTCCACCACTGCCCCATCCAGCGATAAGGCCACTCCCGTCGCTCCCCCGGACGGCCCCGGTGCGGATCCCGGGGCCGGCGGGGAGGAAGCCAAGGGTCGGTTTCGGGTGGTGAACTTTGCGGATCCGAGCGGAGCCGGCTGCGCGGCCTCCCCGGAGGCGCCGGCCGAGGGGCTGCAGAACGGGGACACGGTGATGAGCGAGACCAGCTTGCACTCGTCCACGGGGGGCCAGCATCACTATCACTACGACACCCACACCAACACCTACTACCTGAGGACTTTCGGCCACAACACCATCGACGCGGTGCCCAACATCGACTTCTACCGGCAGACGGCAGCGCCGCTGGGGGAGAAGCTCATCAGACCCACCCTGTCGGAGCTGCACGACGAGCTGGATAAGGTACGCCGCAAACACATGGCTTGAGTTTACCGCACGCACCATCCCCGCTAGAAATCAGCTTATGGCGTGAGTGGGTCCCGGTGACAGCACGCCGTCCCAGGTCGAGTCGATCGGTCCTTTATTTATTTATTTATTTATTTATTTATTTATTTGTATTTAAATGCCACAGATCCCATCACCTCACTCCAGGCCGTGCGTTGTGCACACATGTGCAGCCAGAGACAACATGTGCCCCCCCCGTGTCCCCTTCTAGGTCACAGCAAGCCTTTTGTTGTTGTTGTTGTTGTTGTTGTTGTGTCATTGACAGAGAGAAGCTGGAGCTTGGTTACAAGTGAACAGCTGATGGTCATCGTGTTTACATTGTGAACAGCAGACAGCACAGGTAGTTGTGTGTAGTGAACCCTACCCCCCCCCCCCCCCCTTGAAATGTTCCATATGTGACCGCTGAACATGTGATTCCAACACACAATACGTGCTGATAGGACGGCCCCCACTCTTGGGGTTTCCCCACCAGAAAAGTAAACCCGGCCGCATCCCATTCCATTGGATGGGGGTCGGGGTCGAGGTCAAGGGGGCGAACCGTTCCTCTATGGAGTTGGTTGTGTGTGCGTGTAGAGGAGGAGGAGGAGGGGGGGGGGGGGGTTGTTGGTTTCATTGTCATGTTGAAACAGGAAAGGGGTTTGAACAGCACTGTTGACTAAACTCATCATCCACTTCAGTGGAACCGTGAGCTGGGCCAGAAGTATACCCAGGTATGTGGGCCTGGATGTCCGCGTACTTTCGGCCACATGGCTCTTCTTCCAGCGAACAAACACGCATTTCAAAAGAGAACCGGTCATGTCGGAATTGGCCAAAAAGCATGCCGACGACCCATGCTGACTTTTTTTTTTTGTCTGTTGATTAAAGCTCAGTTTGGCGTTGATGCGCTTCAATCATGTCCCATCGTGCAAAAGTGCCCCCCCCCCCCCTCCTCTCCTCTCCTCTCCTCTCCTCTCCAGGCGGACCCGACAAACAGCCGACTCGACTTGATTCGTTTCTCCTCCGCGGGCGTCCTTCCCAGTGAAGTCAGCCGCTGTGCTCGGTCGGAAGGGCGCTCGGGGTCACGGCGGCATGTGACTGACGGCTCTTTGGTAGCCGTAGGTGCCCCCCCCATCTCACTATGTTGTGTTGACCTCAGCCCGAGTAGCCTTTTTTTTTTCCACCCTGTTTTCCATTTAAACTGCCACGGTTACATTTTGATAAACTCTTTTTAAAAGTGACAGTTTGGCAGCGGTAGCCTGGCTAACGCACGGCGGCCCTGGTGATGAGTTTACACCGGCTCGCTCTCTCGCTCTGAGCCGCTCCAAAGCCTGTACTGTAAACATATGAATGCTATGAATAGAAGACATTCATGAAATGCACTACGTAACCTGTGGCCACCCGTTTATTTTTATTTTTTAACTTCATGCCCCCCCCCCCCCCCCCAGCGCCATTTCAAAAGTAGAACTACAGTTCTTTGATGCGGCTCCGGCGGATGGTTATCGCAGTTAGTAACAACCGGTGGGCCGCTGCGGAGGGAGCTGCTCGGTTGTGTTCTCCTGTGGCGGGAAAGAACACCGACTAAAGAGAGCCCGACCGATATTGGACGTCTGAGAGCGACGCCGATATTTTTGAATTTTGGTATGTAGTGGTGGTGGGGGGCGTTTTTCACTTGTTAAAGTAATGACCTCAAACATATCTCTGGCGTTTCTCTTCTATCAGTTGATGATGTCAGACATATCTATCGGTGTGTGTATATATATATATATATATATATATATATATATATATATATATATATATATATATATATATATATATAATTTTTTTTCTCCTTTTGGTGGCACTGTGCTAGGCAAAAAAAAAACCCAAACCAAATCATGAAACTACACCTAGCGCTGAGCGTACAGAGATGAGACTGATATCGACCCCTCTTATCTAACCTCCCATCAAGACCGCAATGTCTGCAATGTCGGCAGGATGTGTCGGTAGATTGATTGGCCGTTAGAGCTGGTCCTCCACGCTAAAAGTCTGACCTGCTCTTTTTTTTAATTTTTTTATTTCGGCTCGTCATAAATGTCGAAATGGTGGAAACAAATGACTCATGCACATCAACACGCTTGAAACACCACGATATGCTTTGGAAAGTGACGCAAGTACGAGTGATTGACAGTAAATATCATAAATAATTAAAAGGGAGGAGGAAAAAAAAAAAAAAAAAAAAAACTTAATGTGCTTAAATGTGGTAGTGTAGTGCAATTGAGCCCAGTTTGGCCCAGTCCAAGATCACCACACCAGTGGGCCCCAGCGGTCACATGATGGTCGAGTCTACATGGCTCACATTCCAGAGCGGACAGCAGCCACGGAGCGTAGCGTTAGACAAAAGAAGCCGGTATTTGACCTTCCTTTACACTGGCTGGTGGGCTTGTGATGAAGTTACTTCAATATTATCCGCGAGGGGTCGGCACTTATTAAGTCTACCCACACCCTTTTTTTTTTTTTATCCACGTGTCGCGAGCGACCGCGTTCTGTCCAGAGGTACGCGTTTTGACGTCCAGCCTACCGTCCGGGGTCCAAGCCGCGGTGAGAACTGACCCTCGTTGGTGAATCATGCCATAGTTGAAACGAAATGGTGCCGATCCCACCAACCTTGTTTTAAGGTTGTGTTTTGGTTTTTTTTAATCAAATGAGTGAGCTGAAATATCAGGCCGTTCAAGGGAAGGCCATCACGAGGAATGCCATGTTTAACATTCCAAAGTGAGATATGACTCTTAAGAAGAAGAAGAAGAAAAAATTGGTCAGCAGCACATAGGCTGCGTCTCTTTTAGAATATGGCTGCCTGACACCCCCCCCCCCCCTCCACAGTATATCACTCTATCATTGATTCCATCATATTGTACAGGCTCCCCTTTTTTTACCCTTATTTTTTGATTATAATTTTGTTGTATTTCTACTTTTATTATTTTAGGTATTTATACAAAACATATATATATATATATATATATATATATATATATATATATATATTTAAATGGAGTCTATTGTTAAAGCTGTTGTAGTTGCTGTTGGTTTTCAGCTTTTGATAATGGGCTTTGGCAGCATGATGCTTTAAACCCGGACAAACGACTCCATTCAATATTTGGATTTCTTCAAACTAACATCAACATGGTTATCGGCCTCCAAACAGCCAGAAGTAGTTGAGCTCTAATTGGTCTTAAGTGGTGGCATACATGCCGCTTGCTGCCCCGAGTTACCACTACTGGAAATGGTAGAACCTTTTTAGCCCGTCAATACACAGGATGTGATGCAACACCCTATGGATTGTGGATGTTGTTGCCGTGCGAAAAAAACGCAGCCAGCACTAGTGCGCACGTTATCCCTAGTGCTGGGCCTGTTTTTTTTTTTTTTTTTTTTTGTAAGGTTTATTCAGTTATCAAGAAGTGGAAAATGTTTTCTGGGTTCGACTCATTTGTCCAGATAACTCGGCAAGCCTGCTTCCTGGAACAGGTTCGGTCTTGAGATGTCAAGGTCAAGGACGGCCTTTTTTTTTTTTTTTTTAGATATGCTGCATGTAGTTGTCGTGTGTGTGTGTGTGTGACAAAGTCGAATATGATGTCTCCATGTTTGGTCCGCTCTTGGGCTAGCAAACACAAAAAGGCAGAGCAACCGCCGTCGGTGCACGGTTCTACAGGGACTGGACTGGACGGCAGGTCGCCCAGTGTGTCCCTCAACGTAAGCAGGATGCCTTTGTCCAAGATCACTTCCTCCAGTCGGCTGTATAGTAAATGAAACATTGGTGAAAAGCAATCTCCCTACCCTGCTCCTTAATCTCTGAAGCGGCCGATGAGCTGTTCCCGTATCCAGCCATCAAGTAGTTTGTGATGAAAAGCCCGGTCTCGTGTTTTCTCAAGGTTGCGTAGCTGAAATGGGGGCTCCTTTTTTATTGCGTTTCCCTAGTCCGACTATATTAAGCCTTTAACGACATGTACGCGGCGCAGAATCGGGAGACAAGTCCGTTTTTCATCACCACAAAATTACTGCCGCGATCCAACTGATAGACGGCGGGATTTAATTAGCTGCTGTGGTTGGGCCCCCCCCCCCCCCCCCGTTCACAGAGGCGTCACTGTTTGGCTCAGTGTCTGGGGGGGGAAGTGAGTGAAGTGGCGGTTTGAAGGTCATGGCGATCCTGGTGTTTCCACTGTATCATGCCCAACGCCGAAGAGTTTTCCCCCTCTCTGAAGCGCACACGCCCCCGAGATCGAAGTGTGGAATGGAAACTCCTCTGTGCCAATCGACCGTCGCCCCGTGGACATGTTCACAGCAATCAATGAGTCATTCAGTGCACTCTCAGGGTACAGTCCAACTGCATCCCCCCCCCCCCCGCCGACTACTGAGCGCCTCAGGTTCTTCATATAACCACGATGAGCGCAGTGATGGTGAAGTGAAGTAGGAAATTTGGCGTGTTTTAGCGGGATGGGGTATCACCAGCGGGGACGGGCAGGAAGGCCTCACTGTCCTGGTGCATTGGGCCCCTTGATCCGGTGGCCGCAGCGGCCGCCGCCGCCGCACCAGCGGCGCTGTGCTGTAGGTCCGTATCGACGGGTCAGAAGGGAAGCGGTGACAAGGAGGATTTATTCAGTCCAGAGCGGCCAAGCATGAACGCTCTGTGCTCTTTAAATATTGATGCCACCCTCAGTGTTGCACCACTGTAGCAGCTCCACTGTGTCTGAAAAGGCTGGTTACTCTCTTTAAGGGTTCACCTATTGATTACGTTGAGCGAAATTATCCAGCACAACTTCCCACGTCTTCAGATTGCTATTTTCTTTGTCCAACTAATAACGCCAAACTCAATTTTCGATGGTATAAAGCAGAAATTCTCACATTTGAGAACCACCGAATATTTTAGCATTTTAGCTTGGTAGTCGCTGATTTGATCCCTTGTTCATCACACCCATTTTTTTTGTAATGCTTGTGAACTTGAGGAGGCACTGAAAAAAAAAAAAAAAAAAACCAGGGGGGGGGGCCAGCTTGCATTTGGCCTGCCAAGTATCTGGGCACCGCCATAATTGGCAAGATATCCAAGACCCTCAGCCTGCTATGATGGCACTGTCTTTTCATTGTGGCAGCTTTAGTATAGCAGCGCTGCGGTATGGGCGCAGTGTCACTTTGTCAGCCGTCGGAGATGTTTGCCACACTGTTGTGGTTGCATGTGTTATTCCATCGTGGGGAAATGTCGCAAAGCAATGAGCTCCGCGCAGTATTTACCTGATGCGGTGCAGATTAGAGCCACTTGGTTTGATACGGCTTTTGTTTTGAGTTTAGACGGAGATGTGCGTCCTCTTGGATTTAAGGCTGTTGGCTGTAAACGCGGCGGTGCGTTATCTTTGGCATCCACTGAAATCATTTTACACACGGGTTCTTAAAAGTTGCTACCCCTCTGATACCCCTCTGATACCCTCTGAAGCTCAGAGGTCATGTTGGCTGACGAGGAATGCTGCAGGGGTTTTTTTCTTCTGTGTTCTACAGTTGCCATAGTGGCGTTGGAGTGCCCTCCTGGTGTCTCTGGAGTTTAGCTAATGAGAGCTGCTCTCTGATGGCTTTATTGAGCAATGAACCCCCCCCCCCCCCCCCCCCCCCCAGCCAGCCACTGATCTCCATGGGCACCGACAGGAAGTTACCGTGTGTGTGTGTGTGTTGTGTTTTTTACAGCAGGCCGATGCAATCACTGATCTCCCTGTATTTTTCGTTTCAGCATTATCTGATATTACCGATCTCCAATTACACTGTCTGAGTAAACACCACCCAACATTTCCCATCATGCCATCATTTCTGGGTGCTCGTAATGTTTGTTTTTTTTATTCATTTTTTTTTATTTCCCTTCTAATGAAAAGCTGGTATCAGACATCTTGCATCCCCTACCACCCCCCCCCCATATGCAGCGTCCTCACACTGATGGGTCACATATTACACACACGGCATGAATCCGAACAATGCCCGACGCCTCGTCTGTAACTAAAGCGAGCCGCCGATTCATGTTTCAGATTCCACAGCTGGACTTGACGCGGGAATTAATTAACTATTTTTCCTCACTGACCCACATTATCGCTGCGCGCACACGCACACACACACACACACACACACACACACACACACACACACACACACACACAGTATCCATTCAGTCTCCCCTACGGTTAGCTTGCAGCAGCTTGTAGCATATGGGTTACCGTGTGTGTGTGTGTGTGTGTGTGTGTGTGTGTGTGTGTGTGTGTGTGTGTGTGTGTGTGTGTGTGTGTGTCATTCACACATGGGCCTCGTGAGTTATAGTGAACATAGTAGATGGTGGTGTGAACTGCAGGTTATCTGGTCAACGTGATATGTTTTACTTTGCTTACCTTTATTTTTTTTTTAGCTTTTTGTGAAATAAACATTTATTTTCATTCAAGTTTATTTTTTTTTAAGTTTTTTTTTATCCCCCAGTAACTGATAAGCGTGGCGTACTGTTAAAACAATAACAATAAATGTGACTGAAATGAGTTTTACATTTCCTGTTCCCTCGTCTGGAAGTCAGTGGGGTTTCTTTGAATGGGTTTTTGGTTAGACGCCTGAAATAAGGTCTGTGGACTTGTACACACAAGCTGAAGATGTTTACACGTTTTGGTCTATGACATAAAAATACGTCAGTAGATACCCCCCCCCACTCGTGAACTTTGAAGCTTTTACGTTCCTAAATCCTAAAAGTGGAGTTCCATTGCATCAATGTTTATTGTGTCAAGTATAACTTGCATTAGAGCCTATGAAGTAGGATTTAAAGATGAGGTCTTGGAGTGTGGTGTTACTGCTGAACAACATGTCCTGACATTTGTCCGGTGGACTAATTCAATCGGGTAATTAGTCGTGAAATTGGAGTTTAGGCTCACACCCTTTTATTATTATTATTATTTTTTTTAAATACACGAAAATGAGAACAACAAGGTGCTAGCTGCTCTGCTCTGAGTCCACGTTGCCTGACAAACCGTGAGGTGCAGCTGTTGAGTTTGCTGCTCTTTACAGGAGATTTTGTGAGTCTGCACAATGGAGCCTCTGTTTGAGTGTTACAAGTTTTTTTTTTTTTGAGCACCCCCTCCCCTCCTGTCTCTACACTACTCCCCCTTCTCTTTGTTTGCTGCACAGATTGTACACAGAAACAGGAAGCAAAGGACGCCCTGGGCTTCTGGTGTGGCCTTTGACAAGGGAAGGGAGTCCTTTTGTCTCGGCATCAGCCGTGGTTGATGGCCTTACAGCTGTTGTAACACACACACACGCCACACACACACACACACACACACACAGCAGTTTGGCAACAGCTCGTAAAACCTCTGTGTGTGTGTGTGTGTGTGTGTGTGTGTGTGTGTGTGTGTGTGTGTGTGTGTGCTTTTTGTCTGCCGAGGACCTGGCTTCCTTCTTATCCCAACGTCCAAGTGCGTCACATGCGGCCTGATGTCAGAAATAGCACAACAACCCCACCCCCCTCCTGAGACAATTTGTACCAGCTTCCATGTACAGTAATTCAAGTGGGAGTAAATGGGAGTTTGGGATTTCTAGACCCAAATAAGACCCAGAATGTCCAGCTAACAAATGCAGCTGCTCCGCTGGAACCCGGAAGAACCTTGCTGGCGAAAGAAGCTTAGCTGACTTGTGTAATGCAGCTTTGTTGTGTCACGCTGCCGAGAAAATGAGAATTTGACTGTCGACACTGTTCGCAGTCCGCCACCACTGCAGCTTGAAGTGACTGTCGAAGTCCCCCGTTCAGCCGGTGTGTCGGGCCAGTGAGCGCGGAGACCACCGATGGCCTGATAGGCTGGCAAATCGCCGGGCCAGTTTAAACCGTTCATGTCTGTAAATGGGGGGGTTTTTGAATGACATCAGTGAGAACAGATCGGCCCCTGTCAGATGTCCTGCAATTTGCAAACACTGTGGTTGTATTGACTAAACCAGGCGTGCCAGGGTTTAACAATAATGGTTGCCCGCTGGCCTGAGGCCAGTAGAAAGACACGCCGTCCTGATTGGACCTTTTCTAAAAAAAAAAAAGAATAATGTAAAGGACTTGACAGCTAAACTCCCCATGTTGGAGACCTTTTGGGATACGCATACATTCCAACCAGTCATTTTTACAGCCCTGTCAAAGTGGTATTAGAGAATAATACCCTATATAATAATAATAATAATAATAATAATAACCCTAACCTCAACCCTTACCCTATGAACCTAAAGCGCTACTTCAACTGATAGGAATTATTGGCAAAATGACACAAGTAGCAGTCTTTAAAAGAGTTTTCCTTTTTTAATATAGCAATAAGCATTAATTGGTATTTGCTAATTATGTGTATGCACAGTTAGGTTGCTTGTAACATTCAACAATGTCACACAAACAGCCATACATCGTGAGTACCTTTTTCAATGGGACACATTTGATGTATATGAGATCCTAATGAAACACAGGTTCATTATCCACGGCATTTTTTGGAGATTTGCATTGAGATCAGCAGGATTACAGTAATATATATGTGTATGTATATATATATTTTTTCCAACCCACGCCCAGTGGAATTTTTGTCCCCTTCAAGGAACACAACAGCGGTGACCTTCACAGTCGCATTTCCTCTCGCAGCGCGGCGGGATCGACTGTCTCTCCGCTGCCAGCACTGCAAAGCTCAGCACTTCACAAAGCACATGCACCAGTTTCACTCCGTCACACAGTATGGAGGGGTGAATGTTCACTTTCTCACATGATACCCCCACCCCCCACCCCCCCGTAACTGCAATCCTCAACGTACTGGAACAAACGGTTGTCTGTGGACAAATTTCCCTGACAAATAAATGTAGTATTAATTAAGTGTCTCAGAAATGCCTCCTGGGAATCACGCTGCATGTAGCATATGCTTGTTAAGATTTGTGGATTTGGTCTTCACTGGTTCTTTCATCAGACAGTTTCTGGTTGGGAACATGATTTCTTGTCAATTTTAAACAGTATTTAGGCAAAGTTCTTGTATGGTTGCTTGTGTTTAGACTGGCTTCTTTTGTTCGATGAAATAAGATGTTGTGCACCAACACATTGGGGATTGCTCCGGCACCAGTATCACAAAAGTGATACCAAGTCCTCAATATATCTTAACACTAGATCATCAAATCGCACAGTAAAAGGCCGTAAACAATTTTTTCCCCTTTGCTCAAGTTCGCCTCGTCTCAGGAAATGAGTGCCGTCTCTTGTTCCCTTTGGCAACCCGACTTTCTTCAAGCCCCCCCCCCCAGCTCCTCGCTCTTAAATATTCACCTTGAACTGAGGACACTGTGACAATGAGAGCTGTTGTCCATGTGCATCAGTTAACATACCACATGTCTGCAGAGCTCGACAACTCAAAGATGTTTGGAGGTCAGTTTGATGCGACGGCTAATTGAAGCAGCTTGTTTCATGAAGGGGGGGGGGGGGGGGCTGTTTCGCATCATGGAAAATCGGCAGACATTTTTTTATATACATGTTTACAAGCTGCCGCACGTGTGCGCTTGTGTGTACACATGCGAGCCGTATGGCAGGATGTTCCCACAATCCGGCCAATTTGCATTCAATTGCAACATTAAGTCTGTCTTGGTGGCCCACTACTGTAAACACATGTACGCAAAGCATATGTGACGGAAAGTTAGAAGTTAACGGGGCACCGGAGCAAAAAATGTCCCCGGAATGTGACAGAATACCGCATTTATTTAGCTGGGAATTGTTTACTGCTGGTAAAAGTATTTTTGCCGGTTTGGGACACAATATTCTGCTTTTTAGTCATGAACGCGTGTTCTCCACATTCACAAAACTAAGTTGTATGTCCAGCGACTTGTCTCCCGTGTCGTCTTCACGGGGGCCTGTTTAGCTCCAGCCTGACCAGCGAGACTGATGGCTCAGAGGGGGGAAACAGTGCCAGGGGTTTGTAAGAGCCCAGTGGAACTGTTCCAAGGTCCATCACTCGTCCATCACCTGCATGGGGGTTTTCTCTGGGTACGTCCTGGACATGGACTGTGGGTGGGGTGGCGGAACGTTTGATGAAACATCGTGATCGTACCGTTTAACCGTGACACTTTTTTGTCAAGGTTAAACGTTTGATCGTAGCTTGAAAATGTGATACCGCCACATCCCTGCAGTCGTTACAGGGCAAGTCTCCACTTCAGATTCATCAGCTTAAGTCAGACACAGTAGATAAACACTGAACTCAATCCCCTGCTTCCAATGCGTACTCCCACCCACCCCAAACTAAAGCTTTATCCGCGTTCCCAAAACAGCCTCCTCCTCCGTCCGAGTCCACTCACAGACGCCGCCGCCGCCTCGCCGAGCAACAAAGCCCCCCACTGTTTGCGAGGTGCCTCACTCGCCACCTCTTTCACGCTTATGCCAGAGTCCAACAGTAATTCGACACAATTCCAAAAACAATAATCTCTGCAGTGTGGGGGCCAGGCCATTTTGGTTCCGTCAACAGGCCTCAGTGGGCTGCAGGGAATCTAACTCTGGGAGAGTTTCAGTGCCGTGAAAGAATAATGAACTGAGTGGTGGGAGGTTTTTCCAAACAATGGCGAGATGTTCGAGACGGCGGACATCTGATCGTTCCTCCGTCACTGATAGAGTCATGCAGGGAGGGAGGGAGGGCGGGGGACTGTCGGTCTGAAATGGGTATCTGAGAATCTATCAGCGTCAGCCTGGCTCAAAAGATGCTTACCACTGCAATGTAAACTAATACGTACATCGGACACAGTGTACCAATGGACCGTGCTATTGAGATATTGTTAACAAATGCTAAAAGTCTAACAAGCCATGGTAACAGCCCATAGATGCGGCAACTCTCATTACCCCAAAATATTCAATGTACTATTCCGCTCATTGTAGAGGCCGCAACCAAAGAATGTTTGGTATTCTTGCCTAATAAATTACTTCATTAATTAATCAATGATACAAGTTGTTGTTGACTTTTGTAAGGAGCAAAATAGAGTTAAAGTACTGTTAAATGATGCCATGACTTGAGTCCCATTCAGAGGTGCCCCTCTCTTACGCAACCCAACACAACCCTCTCTTCAGTACAACGAAGTACCTGTAGTGGTGTCGGTGTTTCCGTGATGTAGTGTGCAGTTAGGAGGGAAGCCGGGCCAGTTCCAGCCTCACTGACACAAACAGGAGCCTTTTATTTGTTTTTTGATTAGGCGTGTTGCGTCAGTCCTGATAATTTTACAGGGGATGAATTATTCATTAGTATGAAGTCGGCAGAACATGCAAGTGTTTCCTGGAAATGAAGCTCTGTCCTTCCTGGCTTTACTGACTTAAGCCACGTGAATTTGTCCCTCGGTCTTGAAAGGTTTCCCAGAAGCACGCTTGCCCTTTTTCAGACTGTCTTATGTCCAAGGTTAACCGCAGTGGAATCTACTTGCACCATTGGGTTTGCTTTTTTGTAACGGTGCCCTTCGTGGCGAGTCATGGTACAGTTTGCACTGCCGTGCTAAGCTCTCAATGTTTTGTCATTGTTGCGCAAAGCCGGCCTTTGTGCCGCTTCAGCCATGTAGATAATGTTGACTAACTCATTCTGTGTTGTCTGCACTGTTCTCTGTGCCGTGCGCTCAGCAGCGGGAGCTCTCAGCCACCCCAGATCCAGCTCTTGGGTTGAAGTTAGAATGTCTGCTCGATGCCTGCATAGGTGGCACACAGAGCTGGTGTCGCACAGGAAGGATGCCAAACTGTGGGGAAAAAATGTTAGGACAAGACGGCTTATACCTGTCCCTAACATAGAGAAAGCAAGAGAACCTTTTGTAGAGCGTGCTGTAGTAATTTAGATCCGTTTAGCGTCGAACTGCTGCGGCAGGAAGATTTGGACATCCTCTTGATCCCCGACATAAACGGAGGCCGTAAATCAAATGCAGATCATCGACAAACGTGAGAATCCGCCTCAAATGTGTCGCAGAAGCAGGAGCAAAGCAACCACCGTCTAAAAGTTAAAAGAAATAGTGCCCACCTAAGCCTCCTTTTTAATTAAAAACGGTCACAGCTTTTCCTTCGAAAGTGGCTGCAGACGACATGACATACTGTTTTTAGGACTTGTTATGAGTGAGATTACAAAAATAACTTTGTCCTTGATTTCTATAATTTTCCTAAGCAACACTGCGATGAGCAAAACCGTTTTGGCATCAAAGCTGACCCCCTTCTACTGATCAACCAAACGGGTGCTCCCTGGTTGACAGTGTCCCTAATGCCATGCAAGGGCAGCAGACCTTGTTGTCAGTGTTGCATAATGACATCAGCAGCGTGACCTGACATCACTCCAAGAATGTTGTGTCCCATCGCCCAGCTGTTTCCACAATTTGTGCCAGATGCAGATTTAATTATCTTTTTTTTTTTTTTTTTTGAATTGTTAAGCCAACCTCCGTGCCACATAAAGGTATGCTGTAGTTTGCCTTTTCAAACCGTTCAAAAAGCCACAGTCTTTTGAATGAATCTCATTAAATTAAATCATCCGTGTCGAACCAAGCCTGGTTTTGGTTTAGGGGTTGGTGTCAAAATGCAGTACTTTTTTTTGGGGGGGGGGGGGGGGTACTGACGGAGTATCAAAATCAGATGTATGCCACTTATTTACTCATTCTTTGGTCAGGTCGTCCATGATTTAAATCACAATTTGCCAGTTTTTTTATTGTTTGTACAGCTGGTACTCTGCTTTCATGCGGCTGTCGCACGCCTCAAGATTTTATTTTTTTTTTTTAGCCATTACATCTGGATGGATCCGCTGGGGCCCATTAACCGAGACTCTGCGTCATTACCCAGAGCTGGATGATATCATTACTTCACTTTTAGAGGGTTGCTACTCTCCAGCCTTTTGGACTCCTGCGGGGTTTCTTACAAAGAACACTGGGTTAGACAGCAAATACTTCAAATTAAAGGATGGAAGTGTGACTCATGTGGAGTCAGGGACTTACAGTTGGAGCACGCTGTCTGTGTCCCGGCCTGTTGGCTGTTGAGAAAGGAATTCGTCCTTAATTTCCTGCTTTGTCTCGCGTGCCTGTGTAGATCGGTTGTCTTTTGGACTGATCCCAACGCAGCCAAGGCTTTTACAGGGTTCCCTCGCAGTATGGAAAAGTATTTGATTTTAGTCATTTCCAGGTCTGGGTAAGTATGGAAAAAAGAAGAGAGTATGGATAAATGTTTGTTTCCAGAGAATTGCCTATAATAAACATGGAGCCATTTGTACTCCGATGTCAAATATGGTCTGGAAAGAAGTCTGGAATTTAGATTTTTGGTATGGAACCTTGCTTTTAGTTTTACCCTTACTGATCCTGTGTTGGATACCTGACATTTGGTTTGATCCCAACAGACAGTTTGAACTGTTTGCCTTGTTGTGCTGAACTAGTCCACGAGTGTACCTTGGGGAGGCGTTTATGCTCAAGGCGCTATCCGTTGCAGTATTCTTCGAAACGCCGGGGGGGGGGTTGCACAGGCAAAACATTCTGTAAAGGAGCAAGAAGCCAACAAGTCTTACCGAAAGGTTGCCGTTTCAACAAAGGCTGAAAGTGCACATGCGTCGCGAGCATACGCGCTCAATGCAGGACGCTCAGTAACGTCACTCGGTGTGCCAGGGACACTGCGTAGCGCCGACATAGACCCATGTTTCCTTGATTTCCAAGTCCATCCCCTGTCTGGAACTACTTGTAAAGTTCCCCACTAACACGTGTTGACACAGCTCTCTGAAAATATTATACCTTCTTCTTTATGCTTTGTCAAGGAAACATCCGTTCTCACTTCGTATGCTTTCGTAATTCTTCAGAGTGATACTGTGCTCTGCAGCAACATTGCGTCATGAAAGTGATTCAACCCCACACCTGATGTGTGTGTGTGTGTCTGCAGCTGCTGCTGCTGCTACAAGGTATGCAAAATTTCAGTGTCACGGTGACTCTGGCATGACGAGGAAGTGAAGATTTTGCAGCACATCTCGCGTGGCTTTGTTTCCACTGGTTCTTTCCAAGCGTCTTGCCTGGACGTCTTTCTTTCAGTCCAAAAACCATTGAAGTTTGATACCGAGTCCTAATTGGAACCTGCACTACCAGTGTTGCAGGAAGTCGGGTATTCTCCGACGAGGCGCGTCGAGAGCCAAGTCCTGCTCCCACTTCCACAAGCAGCTTCTAGTCCCCTAGCCTCCGTTCCTCAATGTGTTTCTTGAATTTTGACTTGATTTTTCGGCTATTTTCTTCAGAACATCACGGTTACTCAAGTGTTGACAAAATAACCCCTTCACCTGAACAGAATACCTTAACATCACATTTTGACTTAGAATTGTCGTATAAAACCCTTGATGAGGAAAGAGACCCTTGGTGCAGGAGCTCACCCTCCGACATGGAGAGGGGATCCTGGCCCTCGACAGCCTGTTCAGCTGCCGCGGCCAGATCGCTGCAGTGTTGCTGAGTCATCGAGGGGACACGGGCAAGGGTGTTCATGTTGACAGATGGCCCAGGTGAAGTGATGCAGAGTGATGCTCAATGCCTCCCTCCCGCAGCTCGGCTCTGTACATGCCAGAGGCCCGGCACTCTTGGATAATTCATAGCGCCTATTTATACGCCCATTGTAACGGAGAGCCCCTCTCTGCCGAGAGATGTTGACTCATATTTGTTTAATGGTTCCTCCCTCTATCATACCACAGACTGTGCTCCATTTTCTAGACATTCTTAAAGCCCTCTGGATGCATCCGTGTTAGTTTAGATGCAGTAAATTCTGAACGAGCACTTGCACAAAGAAACACAGGCCATTCTCTAATGAGGACATTGAGGGGAGATAATGGCTCCTTATTTCCGCAACATTAATTCCATGAGGACAACAAGAGCCGTAAATATGGCTTTCATTCACTAAATAATTGCAGTTGGTGCTACTTTTCTGGAAAGGGAGGAAATATGCCTTTTTTTTTTTTTGGATGGAGATCGATTCACCCTCTCCCTCGCAGTGATGCCGTGAGCTCAACTGATGCCGTGCCCATCTTTTTAGAGAGATTTTAGAGGGAGATGATTCGATCGTTGCTCTTCCACGTTATCTTGCGCCACCTGCTCATTTGAAATACATGCATTTGTTATCCTTAACAGAGCAATCATTGCCCCGAACGCAAAGTCTTCGGTCACCATGAAATGCCTGTGATGCGACTCGCTGTTTTGTCGGCTTCAGTAACCTCCATAATATGCACCGCTGAGAAGTGTTAATTTGCGCAATTAGTCAGTGTTTGTCACTCCCGGGATGTGCACGCTACTGTCCTCATCAGCGGACATGGACCCCCCCCCCCCCCCCCCCCCCCATGCCCACATCAATGCTGCTCAGTGACCTGGGTCTGCACAGCAGGCCAGAACTACACCACCACACTTCCTTTTCCACTGCTGTAAAATGACACGGTCATCCTTCCTTATCCAAAGGGAAACTGTCTGATCATGAAATGCAATGTAAAGAGACCCCATTTTTCACATGGGAACGTAAATGATTCGTTTGAACAGGACGTCCGGAAAGTATCTCTATGGAGAGCAAGTCAGACGTTGACAATGTCTGATCGTAGATTATTTCTACACAATGCCATTTAGGTCAGGTAAACATCTGCAGTTGTTGCCGGTAAGTTAGGAATTTCCAAGTCAAAACGGAGAATTTGATTTCGCGGCATGATGCATTGTTTTTAATGGGGTTGCGTAACCCGCTCTTAACGTGCCCAGTCCATTATGACAGCGTTATTCTAAAAATACAGCAGCTATAGACTCTGTGCGTGCTTCTGTCCGTCGGCAGTGGAAACGTATTGAACATTAGTAGACGTTAGCAGCATGTCGATGGCCTCCAGCGCGAACAAGTGGAACTGAGTCGATGCTTACTCACACTCTGAACCAGAAGCCTTTTTTATGACGGAAATGTATGGAACCTTTTTCCTGTGTATTGATGTATCAGTAAACGCTTTCATGCTTCCCCAAAAAGATCCTACTGGTTCTGTCCATTTTTGTCATGAGACACATTTTTTTCACTCTTTTGATCAGATAGTTCCTGATTTAAATCCCAACATTGGCACTTTTAGACTTCTTAGGCAAAGTTATTTGACTACAGGTTTTGTAGTAAAACATGTTAACATGTTTCTCAGAGTATCCCAAGGAGTGTTGTTTTGGTATCTGTACAAACATGATACCCAACCCTATTACCTCTCATAGTGGCAATTTTAGGCCAAATGACCAACTTTGTTGATTATATAATGGCTGTATTTCTATGAAAGGTTCCCTGCAGAGTACTCTGGCAGCATTATGAGGCTGTTTTTCTTTTTTTTTTTAATGAGTGGGTCCCTGTTATGTTTATCTGTGTTGAACATTAAACTGAGCAGTCTTACTTCTGTCGCAAGGTCAGATTTGAACCTTGAAAATACAAAATGTTTCCCCTCAGCATGAAAACCAATACACTAAACCAGCACCTAATCTCACTTGCAGTCAAAATGAATGAAGTGTTGATGTAGAAAAGCCCCAACTTTTCTTTGGAAAGGCGAAATAAACTTTCTTCTACAATTTACAGTGCCAGGCAGTATTTATTTTTTAATTACCGTTTACTTCTACTCAATTTTGAAAAAGGACTGCTCTGTTGAGGAGACATTAAGGCCGAAAGAGAAATATGTTTTGGAGCGTGTCTCAGCCATGAGGATTTCTTCCTTGTACCAACAACAGCCACACCCGAGATTCATCTCATTTGACCAAATTTGAATGTCCTGGCTCCAAGGTTACCACGAGTAGCAATGCTAGAAATCCAGGATTTAAAAGACTATGGGTGACAATGCCAGTGTTTCCTCGCAGTCTATATGTTCCTCATGTAAACATGACTTTTTGTGTTTTTTTTTTTTTTTTTTTGTAGGAGCCATTTGAGGATGGATTTGCCAACGGTGATGAGCTGACCCCGGCTGAGGAGACTGCTGCTAAGGACGCAGCCGACTCCAAAGGAGTGGTCAAGTTTGGCTGGATTAAGGGGGTGCTGGTGAGTCGCTTTTCTTGCCTCTCTTGTCTTTACTTGAGGAGGATTCTCATTCGTCAAGTCCCCCCCACAAGCACTGTTGTAAAAATCACAATGTAAAGTCAGGGAACATACAAACACATCAGGTAACGGTTCATTAGTGCTACTTTTAGAATTAGTATTACTGTTACTTCTTTTGCACTTGGAGCCAAAACCACTAAAGCATACTGAAAGTGAAATATATGATATATGATTTATATAATACATAGCTGTGCTGTTTGTCCATTGTATCAACGGTTCTACATATGGGTCACGTTTTCAAGCTCTGCTATAAAAAAAAAAAAAAGGACCAACAAATCTAACAACTGTATTAATCTTAATGTCATGTCCTCGCCTTCACGTGTCCAAGGCGCTCAGTTGAACTCAAGCCAAGCGGCTCACAGGTGATGAAGTGCGCCTCTACATAATTTGAACTGTACGCACAAGTAGATGACACCCTGTTAAGGATTTTGGACCCCGGGTGTGAATCACCGGGCGGTGCAGATAGCGGTTGGTGGTTCGGCGGTGGTTAAATCAACGGGAGGAAGGAATCGCTCGCAATGACTGAGAGACGTGGTTCACGCTGAGCCCTGTTCTGACACGTGTTTAGTTTTACAGAGAAAGTGTCGTCAGCAGAGGACGATTTCCCTTCATGTCAAGACATGTCTGGATATTATCACCCTGCTTTTATTTTGACGTGACGGTGTCCTTACTTCCTCTCTAATATAAACACTAATTCTCATGTTTCTCGGTTTCTAATGGCTTTTATCAAGTGGTGGAGGACATGGTCTCAATACTCAGGTGATCCCTGGAGTTTGGTAGCTAGGCAACCAAATGATAACATCATAAGATTCTGCTCCTGGGGGTTTTGTGTCATTTGTAAATCGAAGTTCCTTGCAATAAAATACTTTTGTCTAAATTGCAATGTGAGGAGGTATAAAGATAGTTATAATTCCACAAGATAAAACTTATAAAGTCTTATAAAGTTGTTATTCTGCGTGATCAAAACGTAGGAGAATGAAGGCGAACATTTCCATGACAAAGGCATACATCAAATTATGATAACAAAATATAAAAAGGTTCATAGAAGGTCATTCTCAACTTTCCTGACTTCATGCTGATAATATTGACTTTTTCACTTTGATTCATCCATGAATTAAATCCCAGCTTTATTCAAGTTATATGACTTCTTTTTTTTTTTTTTCCCCCCCACGTAGAAAATTCTGATCAGATTCTTCCCCATCAGTGGCCCTAATGAAATATGAAACGGATGTATAGGCGTTGATTCGGTGCAGCTTAAGCAAAGGGGAGGAGGGGTCGGCCATTTCGGCCTGCTCCTGGCTCCACTTTTGCTGCAGCGCAACTCAGCCCCCTTGTTCGCTTCGAGAAGTCAAGTTAAGTGACTTCAGCAGCTATTGTTGCTGCGGTCAAGTCTCCAGAGTTGAACAAATCTCCGTCTGGAAGTGAGCACAAAGACGCAAACCACCGTGCAGTGGTGTGGTGTTTTTAAAGCCGCCAAAATAGTCATGCTGAGTTTTTTTTGTTTTGTTTTGTTTTATGTGCCTTGTGGCAACACGCCGCCACCAACTGGGCTAGTTAGACAAATATATACTCAACAGCATTCCATCTTTTCCACTCATCTGTGTGGCTGTGCTTTGTTTTACAACAGACAACTTGTTGCTGTTTGCAGCCACTGCCGCCTTACAGGACACGTCTGCGGCGAAGTCCTTGAGCCGCATGCAGCTTTCAAAAGTTCACCCAAATAATTCTGAATGTCAAATAATGGCAGAAACCTTCATGAGTAACCCCCCGGCAGTATCCATCACTCATCCAGACTGAAAACCTAATTTTTGTTGGCTGAATTGAACCTCACTCCCGCCGTCCAATGCGTCCACGGTAACGGCCCCTTCCTCTCTGCAGGTCCGCTGCATGTTGAACATTTGGGGTGTGATGCTCTTCATCCGCATGTCATGGATCGTGGGTCAGGCTGGAATTGGTAAGCGGAAAAAAACAATTACCTCATTCATTTTATCGGTATGTTTACAGGAAATGTGTGAGTTTGTGTTTTAGGACACGGGAAGTTGCGTGCGTGTGTGTGTGCAATCTACTTGCTGTGAAGGCGTGAGAACGCTGTTGCTTCACAAGAAAGAGTAGATGGTGTAAGACCCCTTGTTCCTCTTTTTGTAAAAATGTGTAATATCTTTTGTTTTTCTGCGTTGCAAAGCCCCGCTGAGGAACAACCGGAGCAGACGGCTATGGCAGAGCTAATCGGACAAACGTTCAGAAACGACAAAATCGCATCACAATGACCACTTTACCCGCACATTTATGGATAAACCACAAAAGTTTCACCCATCCAGTTTTGATTCTCTGTCTTATCAGCTGTCGCATCACACCATCAAAGTGCCCTGCTGCCCCCCCCCCACTTTACAGACTGTTTTGAATCAGTCATGATGTGACAGCTGGAGCAGATTGAGGCTACAAACAAACCAGACACCTTGCGTTTCACAATTTAGCCCACTTCTGATAAATACCGTTGACTTGCATTATTACTTTTACAACAGTATACCTTTTTTTTTTTTTTGAAGTTTTTGAGCTTGACTTCTGTCTTCCAGGCCAGCCATTGTTTTCGGTTGACTGCAGTACGCTGTGGTTATTGTTGCATGACAATGCAACGAAGACTTGAAATTTTTGTGTTTACAGCTGTGTTACCATGCAACAGCCACACTGGCAAAAAAACATGAGAAACCAGTCACGATGTTCCCTGTAATGATTAATACTGTATGTCAAGTCTCTACAAGATGATTTTCATGCTGGAAACAAGTTGCTTTCTGAACGGTGGAGAAAAAAAGCACTGTAAAATGTAAAACACAAAATCTGAAGTATACACGACTAGTAGATTTGAAACATGCCAAAATATGTTAATGGTCCGAGAGTGGATGTTCATTCTTGACCTTTTTATAGCCCCTTTTGAAAATTGACGGTGCTAAATTCCTTTCACAATAATCTTCTCGTAGCGCACTTTTCAAAAGCCCCCGGTTCCAAAGTGCCTCACGCAAGGCAGCAAATTTTAAAATCAACGAATGAAATGAAATCCGATCAAATGCAAAGCTGCAGATAACCAAAAGACCAGAGTAAAATAGGTCCAAACTGATTGCAGCATTTAAAAGAAATAGGCGCAAGTTAAAATCAGGATGGCCTCTGCAAAAGAAAAGTATATTTTGCCATTGTGTTGGGGTGGAAGCCGAAATCTCAGACGTATCTGGACATAACCTGGACACGAAACCCACACGTTTAACATGGAGAAACGTTTTGGGCCAAACTACCTTTTTAATGCCCTCCCTTTTCCCCCTTGTTACTCATTTTAATACTCGCCTTTTTGACTGACGTTCGATAATCCGGGCTTCAGAGAAACGAAGCAGCCAGCCGCCGGCCAGGAGCCCGTTTGATACACAGGTTCGACCTCGACGTGACAGAGGCCGCACATAACTGACAAATTCAAACGTCACCGTTCCAGAACCGTTGGCAAGCAGGGCCCGTGTTTGTTGACATTTCGGTGCTCATTGGGTGGTCATTTCGGACCCCGTGTCCAACACCCTGCGTCGGGTTGCTATTCCACTTCACACGCAACAAAACTCCCCACTGTCCTCGGCCCCCGGCGCTTGTTGATAACTCCCCACTTTGATGTGAAATATCACCGCGGAGCGACACATGTGGCGGGCTGCACGGCGGTAGCTCGTCTCCGTGGCTGTGCTGTTACTTTTCACAGAGCTCTCCGAGCGATTGGAAGGCCCGCTAGAAAACCGTTAATGATGTTGCACATTCCTTTCATTCAAGAGATTTTTTTGAAAGTGTTTTTTTTTCTTTTCTTCTGCAGCTCTCTCCTGTTTGATCGTCGCCATGGCTACCGTAGTGACAACCATCACGGGCCTCTCCACCTCTGCCATCGCCACCAACGGATTTGTACGAGGAGGTATGGATCGCTTTCTTTTCTGTAGGTGCAAGAGAGTATTTCGCCAAAGCGGAAAAACACTAGTGACCAGTGATTGACTTTAATCCTCCCACGGAGCGGCGGAGTTCTCATGTAACGTTTGGCCTCTTCCTGCTGCTACGTGTGAAACGAGGTAGTCCACAGGTGTGATTTTAAGCAGCATGACCAGCTATCAGTCATCCCCTCACAGTGTAGCGTTATGTGTGCGGCTTGATTTGGAGTCGGATGAAAGAGAGGTTTAACTTTATCTCTCAGTGAGAGGAGAAATTCAAGAAGTTGCCAGGTTGCAACACTTTGTGTGGAAGTGAATGGAAGCCGTGGCGGCTCTGCCTGGGTGGCCTGACATGGATATTAATACATTCCTCAGTCACCGGATCATGCAAAATAGGCCCGTAATTAGTACAATCTTTCATATTGAGATGAAGAATAAATCAACAAGTTCACTTTGTGCCAGGACTTTTGGCACTCTGAAGGCTCCATTATGATCCAACTAAGCATGACAGTTCGTTGTTGACCTTGGAAACAAAACAAAACCCAACTCGAGGTCCAATTATTAGCTTTATCTGGAGCTCTCAACCACCACACGTGGTCCTCATTGACGCATTTAAACAGCTGCTTCTCAGATGGATGAACTCGCCGGGGATCAGAGCACAGAATGCTTCAGGTGCTGGGGCACTGGTGGGAACATTGAGAAGAACTCCGGAACACTGTCTCTCTTACTGCAGAAATATGTATCTGATCACAACGTTTCGGTCTGTCCGACCTTCATCAGGTATATGGGCAGCATCACAACACTACCATATATTATATACAGTCTGTACACACAGGAGCTGCCTCAACCATCCAATCTTCCAATCGGGGGACTACAGCGATTGGTTTGACTGATGATCACCTTGACCCTTACTTACCCATATTAGCGGCCTTTTTAGCACCTACTTTCAACTCTCTTTTTTTTCTATTGGTGACCAACTGAGATTTACTGGTTGCAGGTTGCACCAACATTCTCCCATTAAGCCCTAATCAAGGACGAAGTCTAAACTGTTATTTACACCCTCCATGGGACACATTCTTGCTGCATGTTTTAGTCTTAGCAGTGTGATATGTGATCCTGGAACTAAAATAACATTGATGTGGAGCTCGGGCTGCTCTGGGGACCTCTGCCGACTGTTGGGTTTTGGTTGGCTGCGGTGTCGCAATCTGAGAGGGTTGTGCATAATTGACCGTTGATAATTGTGCTAATGGAAGCCCCCGATGGTCTCATTTGGCCCAAAGTACAGACAGTTCTGCGGAGGGTTATGTAAGCAGATGAGTCAGGCTCTAACTCTGGTCGTGACACTGACAACGACTCACACGATGACATTTTGGACCATATTTTTGCTCTGCAGGGGCAGGCTGCTGACAATTATACCAATACCACAATAATTAACATTTACTTCCATTCCTTTTTTTTATCTCCAGGTGGAGCATATTACTTGATTTCGAGGAGTCTGGGCCCAGAGTTTGGAGGCTCTATTGGTCTGATCTTTGCCTTCGCCAATGCAGTGGCCGTAGCCATGTATGTGGTGGGCTTTGCTGAAACTGTCGTGGAACTTCTTGCCGTAAGTCTCTCTCTGTGTCTTAAAGTGCTTTTCAGGCAGTTAGTGATTTACTGCCGCATCTCTAGTCTTGGTTGGTGCAGCTTTCCTGGCTACATCTGAGTATACCCGACCTTTCCCAAGCCCTACAGTCAGGTTACTGCTATGGACTGAGGGAATGGTTAGCAAAGCTAACTAATACCAACATTAATTGGACCACCATTTAAGGGCTGTCCATGCACTAGCTATACTCACTTATCCTTTCTGTCTTCAAACAAATATTTGTCTTTTTGAAATAAGTCAAAATACCAAAGATATCAAAATGTTGCAGTTCATCGTTATTCCATTTAACAACTCCTGGTATTGTCTCACAGGGTGTAGATGCCATCATGACGGACGAAATTAACGACATCCGAATCATCGGCACCATCACAGTAATCCTTCTCCTGGGCATCTCGGTGGCAGGAATGGAATGGGAGGCCAAGGTATGAACAGGGTCCCATCTCTGATACAGCAAACGTGAACACGAGTAGAGCCGAGAAGTGTTTAAGTCCCAAGTCCTGATGAAAATTCCCACAACAGGACACACAGATTGACGCATACATTGGTTTGAGAGATCAGTTGGGACTAATGGATCGGGTCATTTCCTTCTCTGCAGGCCCAGATCTTCTTGCTCATCGTCCTCCTCACCGCCATCGTCAACTACTTCATCGGAACCTTCATTCCCGTCAAGTCCAAGGAATCTGTGGGCTTCTTTGGCTATGATGGTATGACCACGCACTGATTTCTCAAGTGAAACTTCTTTTAAGGCTGAATTAACGTCTCTACTACCTCATGGCCCACTTTTTTTTGGTGTTCAAAACTATTTTTTTTTTCTGTCAGGTACGATCATGTGGGAAAACATGGGTCCGGAATTCCGCGGAGAGACGTTCTTCTCCGTCTTCTCCATCTTCTTCCCCGCCGCCACTGGTATTTTGGCCGGAGCCAACATTTCCGGAGACCTTGCTGTAAGTCACCTGTTATTATTAACAAAACACCCTCGGGGGAAAAAGAGAGGATACATCTGAAGGGGTTTATCCTGATGGCAAAGCAAGCAAGCAAACTCGCTCACAGTGACGTTGCAAACGGTGAAACAGTGATTGAGCCGATGACCTTCAGTGTGGCAGTCAGAGGATTGAAGACACAATCTAAAAGCCCTTTATTGATAAGGATTAAAAGGTTTGTGCAGTTTATTGATGGCTTGTTATCTGTGTGCTGTGGTTGTTTTGTTGCAGGACCCACAGCTGGCCATTCCCAGAGGAACCCTTCTGGCCATAGTGATCACAGCAATAGTCTACCTGGGTGTTGCGGTTTCAACAGGTGCAGTAGTACCTACCGAATGGGACGTTCTCACATTTCTTAACAGAGTTTTAGTATGTGTGTAACACTTTTTTTTTTCCCCACACCAGGCTCCTGCATTGTGAGAGACGCCAGTGGAAACATGAACGACACACTCAGTTCGCAATTCATGGGGAATTGCTCTGACGCTGCCTGCAAATTTGGCTACGACTTCTCTACCTGTAAGAGTGAAAAAGACGGCTGCTCCTTTGGACTCCACAATGACTTCCAGGTATGAAGCAACTCTTATCACAAGATTAGGTTTGTAAGTATTGATTTCAGAGAGAGTGGGTAATACACAATAGTGTCGGTCGTGCAAAGTGAAAAGCGTTGAATTTCCATTTAATCTTCCGTTCAGGTGATGAGCCTGGTTTCTGGTTTTGGGCCCATCATCACTGCTGGAATTTTCTCTGCCACTCTGTCATCAGCGCTGGCCTCTTTAGTCAGCGCACCAAAAGTTTTTCAGGTAAAGCCCAACCTAAACCGCTTGAGGGTATCCAAGGAAATTACGTGTACAACTTTTGCAGTTTGTGATTGCGAACAACTAAGACGTTACGTGATGTTTTTTTTTTTTCCTTTTCCACAGGCTTTATGCAAGGACAACATCTACCCTGGCCTGAGCATGTTCGCCAAAGGCTATGGCAAGAACAATGAGCCCCTCCGAGGCTACATCCTGACCTTCGGTATCGCTCTGGCCTTCATCCTCATCGGTACGGCTGCACACACTGCTTGCTTGCACTCTGACAATTAGGCATCGTTATTGTATGAGATCACAATAAACACCACTAAAACAAGACGAGGAGCCTGGGGGCTGTAGTATTCACGCTACAAAACAAAAAATATTGGACTGAATTAACAATAAAACTGTGCATGTTTGTGGTAAGGCTTTAGTTTTACAGGTCTGTAATTTCAGAATCGTTTCCTGGAAAGAACGATGAGATTTGGTACAAATTACAGGCAAAATAAAGACGACATAAATGAAGTTTCCAATAATAAATGAATAATGAATGGACACTCCTATTTTGCCTATAATTAGTACCGAATGACAGAACTTTGCAGAAAACTTCCCAGAAAAATATTTGGAAAATTACGGACCCCTTCAATAAAACGTTAGCAACTGTGCTGTTCTTAGAGATGGAGCATATGAAGTTTGACAGTAATATGTACTACGGCACATTTCTTCTAATGCCACCTGGGTCATCAAGGGGTGTTGGGTGTAATCTTGAGGGGACCATGGATGTCCAGTGCAAATTGACCATTAGCTCTGACCAAAGGACGGACTGACATTGCTATAGTTTTGATGCCAGCAGGATAAATTATGACTTTTTCCAGTATGACTCAATTGGATCAAATTATAAGCCAGTTTTTGGCTGTCGCTGAAAGGACCGGAGGATAATGAAATTGCAGGTGGGAGTTTTGGCACACTCTGAGTTGACCCTTTGATGTTTTCTTCTTTCAGCGGAGTTGAACATAATTGCCCCCATCATCTCCAACTTCTTCTTGGCGTCCTACGCCTTGATCAACTTCTCGGTGTTCCATGCCTCACTGGCGAACTCACCAGGTAAGCTCAAGACCAAGAAGCGGGGGGGGGGGGGGGGGGGGGCAGTAAAACATGCCAGATCCAGAAGTTAAGAACAACAAAGGAACTTATCGTGAGAGACATCCCTTATCTAATTGTAAAAACTAGCAGCTCATCAGCCATGATAGCAGAGTCACGGGTCATGTGGTGTTTAACGATGATTGTGATGGAAAATGACGTGGTTTCAAAAGGAATTACTCGAAGCACTTAGACATGTCCTGAGCTGTAGAGTGCCTCAAAGAGCTTAGAGGCAGTGTTTTCCAGCTCACACGGCCCTATCAGACTGCCCACGGACAAGCTTACAGAAAATCTGAGGTAGAATTCATGTGTACATTCTGTGTACTGCAGTAGCAGTCAGGTGATCCCTTTTTTTCTTTGAACAGGGGACATCGATCAGCATGGCTACAAATGTGCCAGTGTTATCCCATTGTCAGATGTTGAATTAGCCATTAAAGTAACAACAAACCAGACAACATGAGAGGGCAGGTGAAACGTAAAAGCAGCTAAACAGAGCGTTAGAAGTATGTGGATCCGGAATACCATCCAAATCAAAATGCTATCCCGACAATTAGTCGTAAGTGTTGATTAAGGGTGTAACAAGGGTGGCTGTTTTGGCCTGGTCACACCAGATGCAGAGAGGAAGTTTGCTGTGACTACTCACAAGCGTGGCTGGTGTGCTATCTGCTAACATGCCAACCGGGAACATGGCAGTGCTCGTCAGTCAAAGCTGACCAAAGTTAACCTCAACGCTACAGACTTGCATGAATTTAACACAGCGAGCCGGTCTGGTTTTTTTTTTTTCCTTTTGAAATCTAGCAGTTTTGGAATGCTGGTGTGAATGGCCATTTTACTTTTGGGTACCGTAAGCCAGAGAGTTATGGTGATGTTCCATAAATGGTCTAACGCTTTTAGGTCCAGTGAAAGTTCCTTTTTTTTTTTTTTTTTTTTTAATGCACCTACCATGCCATATAAACAACACAGTTCCAAAATACTTTATGCTAGTTTGTCATTAAACTTGCCAGGAAATTACAAATCTCGTCTTCAACAGACATCTGAACAAAAAAAACTCAATTAACATAAAGTGCGATGTTCAGACTCACAGATCACCACTCGCTTGCTCCTGAGCTTTCGACAGTGTTTCACGTTGATGGCACAATAAGCCTTGTCAAGTGTCACATACAGTAGTTTAAAACAGAAATGACGAAAGAGTTTGTGATGTAAAAGATTTCCAATGAATGGTAATGCATTTTCTGTCAAAATGAAAGTTATTTACCGATACCAATTACAATTACTTCCTTGTTACTGGAATTGTAGCTATATATTGCAGCCCCCCCCCCCCAATTACTCAATCATTGTATTCATTATATGGTTCCATTTTAAAATGTGTTTCTACAGAAGTGTGCGGGTCACTGCCACATCAAATGAGTAATTTCATGTGATTCACTGGGTAATGATTTTGAGGGACAGTTGTGTTTCAATTGGAACAAAAAGCCTCTGGCACTTTGAAGCCCCCCCCCCCCCCCCCCCTTTTTTTTTAATGTAGAGTACGTCGTGTCATTGTTTTGTTTGGCCCTACTGTTTCACCACAGATGAATCGGAGCAGTAATGTTGGACAATGCACTAGCATGAATTATCTCTTGGCTGACACAAACTGGGTATTTAGGTGAGGGACTGATATCTATGCTCTCGCAGAACTACCTTGAAATATCTCAATACTTTGTCAGAGGTGATGTTGTACAAAAAATTCTACCCTGTATATTTGCTCTGTATTTGTTCTTAAAGGGTTCAAGCAAAATTTTGCAACTTGCCTTCAGTGGTATCCACCTATGCAGATAGTTTTGGTTTTATTTGTCCAGGTTATGGGATGTCTGTTTTCTGCTTACAATCCAATACAATGGGATTTGGTATGTGATGCATAAAGAATTGAGGGGGGGAAAAAGACTGAAACAGCCACATCTTTTCATTAGGTAACATTAGCAGACTTCTCATGTTGACTGTGACTCCATAAGTTACTTGGCTGTTGTCTGGTTAATGTGCTCCCTGCAAGCTGGGACCACCAAGGACCATTTGTAGAACAATCCTAGCTGATTGCGTCGTGTCAAATTCAGGAATCGGAATCTTCGAGTCCGAGATCAGATAGCCGGTCTGAAGGCTAGTCGTCATACATTTCGTCAACACTGTATATCTCCTGCCACTCATCTCATTTTAGGTTGTGGCATCAGGATGTCAACGTTAATGAGACTACCACCACTCAAAACTGTTTCTGGCTTCGAGGCTAAGAAACGATGATTACAGATCTTAACTAAATCTTAACTAAAGTTTTTTACTTATTCATACTTTTAGCTATTTACAAAACTGAAAGCTAGGTTCAAACAAAAGGTTCAGAACTAGGTTTGATAATTATCCAGAGTGATGGATGCATTGTTTCTGGAAAGAGATGAGATTCCATTCACCTCCATTGTATTGGGGTGGAAGCAGAACTCTCCGTACCTATGGATTCCACTGTTGCTAAGTGAGAAAATATGTCAGTTGTTTGTAATTTGGGTGAACCGACCCATTTTAGACTGTAGTGGATAGCTGAATGAAATGCATATAGTTGATTTTCTTTCTTTATATTGAGTTCTATGCTTTTCCTCCCCCTCAATACCAAAGCTCTAGCAGAACTCCAGGTACAGATTCTCTATCTGCTTCTAATTCCTCCAAGCAGGTCATATAATTACATGGACTTAAATGGTACATGACTCAATTAGAGGCGAGCAGTAATGCAGACATTGACTAATGGATTTTTACTGCCTCTGCAACCATAATCTATAAATCCCATTTGGTGTTCTGGCCTCTTCAGGCCCAATCTCTCCCCACTCTCGGGGACCCATAAAAACCCCCCTGCATGGGGCTGAGAGGAACCGCACCGTCAATGTACCCTTTATGTCCTGTGGTTTGTTTTAGACTCTTGTCATTGTGTAACTACACACAGTCCGAATGTATCCCATCACTAAAATTTCACTAGTCTAGTTTCTGTGGTGCCCAGTAAACAAATATGGTCCCTAATAGCTGGTATAACCGTCTGGTCTCCAGTCTAACAGGCTGCTAACTCCCATTCTTTAACCCAAGCACATATCCAACTTCAACTTTAACTGTGTCCATGCTCTCTTAACAGCAACATTTACTATTTTTAAGACCATGTTAATGATGACTATTATTGGAACACGTTTCCTTTCATGGAGGATGGACCACCGTGTCTTTGACCAATCGGACTGCTGCTCAACATTAACATGGAGGGAATTCCCTCAGTTTCCCATAATTATAACATTTTGCAAACATTAAGATACCCATACAATATGTGACTAGCACTTTTGTTTGATGTTTTGAAATGCCCTTTGCCCCTTTTTTTTTTTTTTAGTGCAGTGTTGTAACTTGTTTTCATCGGCGCTGTAGGGTGGCGTCCCAGCTTCAAATACTACAACATGTGGGTTTCCCTTGCTGGAGCTGTCCTGTGCTGTGTGGTGATGTTTGTCATCAACTGGTGGGCCGCCCTCCTGACCAACGTCATCGTTCTGGGCCTTTTTATCTACGTCAGCTACAAGAAGCCGGGTGAGTTATTACGTATGAAATTGGCACAGCTTGGACAATGGGTTCATGACGACGTTTCTTGTTTCCAGCCATGTTTATACCCTCAGAATAACTTGCGCTAATAAAAAATAAATGCTATGATTACGGAAACATGATACACACGGTGACAGCTTCACTATGTAGCACGGTGAAACCGCTAGCCTAGCTTCACCGAAAGTGAAAAGCATGCACCAACAACGCCAAAAGCTCCAAAGTATTGGGAGTTATTTACGCAACTAATGTCAACAAATTTGAAAATAGTTTATTTAAAAACATTTTCATGTTTTTTTTGATAAATGACCATTTATTCATTGGTCCGTCACCTCCTGTGGAGTTTTGCCAGGTATGGTCACTTAGCATAGCAGGGGAGCATTAGCAAACGACCATTTTAGTTTTCAGAACCAAAGTTTTATTCCAAAAAGTCTTGCAAAAGTTGAACCAAAATGTCAACATCATCATCATCAGGCTGAAGATGTGCTATGAAATATTTTGATAATGAGCTAAATGTCCCACAAATCTACATGTTGTTTTATACACACCATCTAAGCTAGCTAGGTCCAGGAAGTATTTAGCCTAGCTTGACAAACGGCCATTTTAGTTTTCAGAACCAAAGTTTTATTCCAGAAAATCTTGCAAAAGTTAGGCTACTTTAGATGAACCAAAATGTCAACATCATCATCATCATCCTCATCCGGCTGAAGGTGTGCTATGAAATATTTTGATAATGAGCTAAATGTCCCACAAAATCTATATGTTGTTTTATACACACGATACTTGAATTATTATGTGAACATATCACACTGCTACATGATACTGTTGTTCCACCCCCCCACCCCCACCATCCCCCAACACCCATCCTTGCACCTCTTCAAACACAAAGCTGGCCTTGCAGCTCTGAACACACACTTGGGTGCACACTCAGTTTGACATGCAGCTACATACACATATGAGGCCTTCTCGATGCCTGTAACACCGCATGGGTCAGGCGGCCTTTGGCCCAGCGGGACGACCCGCAAACACACTTCCTAACTGCACTGTGTGTGTTTTCTGCCTGCATGCGTCCTCCCTCCAGATGTGAACTGGGGCTCATCGACCCAGGCTCTGACCTACCACCAGGCCCTGACCCACACTCTGCACCTCAGCGGCGTGGAGGACCATATCAAGAACTTCAGGTACCAAACCCCTACTAGCTTACTAAACACACCTGCGGTGAACCAGGCAGTGTTTTTCTGGAAGACCAGCAATGTTATCAGGCTGGATGGTCACTGCCTTATGGCCATGCACGCTATATTACATAGTAATCGGATCATTTGTCATGGACACATTTGGGTCAGTACTCCAAAAATGTTTTCGTTTTGGTACTTGGCCCCACAAACATTTGTGGGTAAGGTTTGTCAGAAGTGGCCGAAAGGTTATCAAGTTACGGCCCTACTGTCCAACACAGTTTAATCCAATATGGACGTTGGGTATATCATGATGTTGCAAACGCACACAAACATACCAGTACTATGTTAAAACTGATACAAACTTCAATAACTGGTGTTGTTAGTTGGCTTGGGGGGGGGGGGTCATTCTTTTGTATTATTTGTTTATATGTCCACCATGTTACATGTGCTCATTCTCATGTAGGGCAGTGGTGTGTTTTTTTTTTTTTTTTGGTGGTGGTAAAGTGACTTTGGACTGTTCCCATGGCAGCAAACCAATCAGGAGATTAAAAGACATCGGACGGCGTCTTCAGAGTGACTCGTGTGTTCCTCCTGAGCTCCCTCTTGTCTCCTCTCACCCTCCTCCATTAAATTCCCATGGCGCTTAACATATTTGCTTTGATGTGCGCTACTCTGCTGCTTTTTTTTTTTTTTTTTTTTTTCTCTTTTTGTCCCGTGCTAAGAAGACTAGAGGCCACGGTGAAGGTCAGAAGAAAAGGTCGCCGCAGATTTAAAAGCTAGTGCTGCTGTAAATGTCACGGGGCGAAAGACGAAAACTGCCGAATTGCTCCCAGATACAGTAAGAACCGTTAACTAATGTTGATGTTTTCTCTTGGACGTGTCGCATTGCAGACCCCAGTGTTTGGTGATGACTGGTTACCCCAACTCGCGTCCAGCTCTTTTGGACCTGGTCCACAGCTTCACCAAGAACGTAGGCCTCATGATCTGCGGTCACATTCGCACGGTGAGCACACACTCTGTTGTCGTTTATTCTTTTTGTGGTTATTAAGAAGATGTTCCAAAGACCCAACTCGCGCAAATATCGTAATATTAATGAGCGCTTGTAAATAAATACCGCAGATGTTTTGTTTTTTGTTGTTGAATGATGTCAACATGTTGACCCCATATCACACAGTCAACAGCAGTTAACATTATCATTGGGGACGTCTGCGTGAGTTGGAATGAACGAAGCTGTCGTCGACATTAACCCTTTGCGCTCCTGATACACCGGCTGTTGCACAGCTATTTAAAAAGCCAGATGGTGCCCCTACTGCAGCCACATCCGTCGCAAGAGCCTCGGCGAACTGTCTCTCCCACAAAGGCTGACGTCACTGACCAGCAACTGAATTGAAAGAGGGGCTTAGCTACACTATGCGGGCCCCTGGAGTGGGTTACACCAACTCTGTGTAAATCCATTACTTAGTGAGTCTGTAAAGTCCCCGCTAAGCTTCGAGTAAACGACTTCTTGGTGTCGAACTAGTGACTGAGTTAAATTGAGTTGCACATGTAACGAAACAGAGGGGCCGGCTTGGCTTGCACAGAGGTCAGTAATGTGTTGGACCCATTTGTAGAATTGGAGAGCGATGAATGTTATAACACGGGCCCACTACAGCATCACAACCCCCCCCCCCCCCCCCCGAAGATTACAGTTTTAAAGGAGTCGAATGATGCATTAATCTTACCGGTCAATCCTTTGTAAAGGTAGCCGTCGCCTTGTTTCATTTAAACGTGAATACGAGGTATATTTATAATTAATAATAATAATATTATAATTGACTAAACAATGTACATACAGCAAACTACCGAATACTGACATTTTGAAGGCATTTAAGTCACTTTTGGTCCAGTGAGCTCCTCCAGAGTTAAAGTATAGGTAGGCTTCACCTCTAGGACACCGAGGATCAAGTTATGTTCATCTTTTTATATATATATATTAGCCGATACGTTGATTCTCCTATCCAGGGTCTGTTTTGTGGAGTGTATCAGGGCCAACTTTAAACTGCTGCAACCAGCTACTGATCAATGTTTCCTCCTCTTGCTCAGAGTGAATTCATTGTTTATTCATTGGAAGCGAATTGTCCCCCCTTTTTTTTTTTTCTAACATCACTGCAGTTGCGTCATGTCTTACCTCTCTCTGAGTCAGCTCAGAGCTCAGAAGTGAGCACAGTGGGGATACAGTGGATGTGTTTGTTCCACTCCCGTGTACGCGGTGTAAAAGCCCTTTTTACAAATCCCCTGACGGGCATAACCGCTTCACAATGGAAAGGCCATTCTGATTGGATGAATGCAGGCTCTATGCGGCCCAGCAGCTCTCTGGCTCTGTGGAACACGCCGTATTCCACAAGTGGCCCTCTGATCTGCCCTCCTGCCTGCTTCTATTGCTTCCATTAGGACTGGGGGAGAGTTAAACGGTGTAAACATTCCCAGCTAATGGCATTACAGTTTCCTGGCTGAAGAGGTAGCTTTAGGAGCTCTTTTCTTCAGAAATAAACAAAGTCCCTAATGAGGAGATTCAGAGCACAACTTGTGTCTGTGATCACAATCTGATTTTAAATGAAGCGTTTTGTGACGTCCGACCTCGCAAATGTGGACTGGAATTGTCCATATAGTCATTTAATCGGTTCCAAACTTTATTAGTTAGTTATATTTGCTGTGTGTGTGTGTGTGTGCGCCTCCCCACAGGGCTACAGAAGGCCAAACTTCAAAGATCTGGCCACGGACCAGGCCCGGTACCAGCGCTGGCTGCTGAAGAATGAGACCAAGGCCTTCTACACACCGGTGTTCGCTGAGGACATGAGGCAGGGCACGCAGTACCTGCTCCAGGTGGGAAAACGGCACCGCCACAATGGCGCTAATGTATTCGGCCTCTGTTGCTCTCGAGGATACCACTGAATAAACGGCAAACAGCTGTACTGAGTTAACAGTCTACGTGCAGAGGCTAATACCCAGGAAGCACTGTTTTTACATGTATATTAATTATATAGTTTCATTTTTAGCAAACGTTACTCAAACCGGAGGAAAACGTGCATTTGTTGGGGACTATTTTAAGCGGCGGATTAATCCACATGTGGGGCTCTAGTGAGTATTTGGGGGCAGCAGGACAGTGTGTGTGTGGGATTGAGTCAAAATAAACTACAGAGTGTGTGTTCATGGTAGCAAAGGAACATGTCCTTAACTCTAAATAATGTGTTTTAACATCTTCAGTTTTATAACTATGAATATTTAGTGATGTCATGGCGCGATTTTCTTCTCTGATAACTAGCCTGAAAGTGAAGCAAATGAATCTAGTAAGAATTGGCGGATTTTTAAAAAAAAAACTTTAATTTCCTCCTCCCCTCAAGGCTGCTGGCTTGGGTCGCCTCAAGCCGAACACCCTGGTGCTGGGCTTCAAGAACGACTGGAGGGACGGCGACATGATGAACGTGGAGACTTACATCAGTATGATCCAGTAAGTAGAGGCCCGAGTGTCTCCAGTCACGTTGTTCTAATGCATAGCTTGTGACAGTTGAGAGGGAAACAGTCGCTCGTTTGTTTTATTTTTATTTTTTTTTCACCGGAAATTAGACTTGAAAAGGTCGAGTCATCCGTGGACTAGACATAAATGTCATTACTCGCTGTCTTTTAAAGTCGAATAACGGTAGCTGTGAGGAGAAATGCCATGATGTTGCGCCACTGGCTGCTTTGAGGAGCGCTGTGCTCATGATGATTGGTTAATATCAAGAGCATTTGACCCTAAGATGTCAGATATACAGTGTATATTCCTGCCTACCATGTTTGATTGAAAGAGCTTCTTAGCTTAAAAAAAAGTAAAATCATTTTCTGGTGCATGAATACTGAATGAAGACTTTCTTTTGATAGTAACACTTGTGGGCAGCCGGGTGGAGTGCAGGGAAGCACCCCCAGACTCTTTGAAAAGCAATGTTAGCAATGTTAGTTAAGTTAGAGTGTGCTATTACATTCCTTTTCAAAGTCTGAGTAACAGAGTGCTGCAGGAGTGAGTCCTACTTCTGGCGATTCCATTTACGCTTCAAAAATCCTAAAAGTGGCGTTCATTCAATCATTATCTCGCTGAACAAAACCTGTGAGTATCATGAACTTTTTGTTTTGCCACAGAGCTTATTTCCTGCAATAATCCAAAATTCCCATTTGGCTTTTAGTCGAGGGGAACCAGGGCGATGCTAACTTCCGGGTTGGCCTACAAAAATACGTCATCCCTGCAACAACTCTATAGGCCTATAGGCGGTAGGCAGCAGGACTCCTCATACTGTGTTTATTAGTTCAGTGTCGACGTCTGGCGGTCTAAGGTTTGTATATAATCTGCTGCCATTAAAATGACTGAAACAAACACGAATAGATGAATGATTTAGTCCTCCCAGACACACAGTACAGTAGGAGCTGGTACTTGTGTTAACACAGGAGTACAGTGTTGGTCCATGTGAACCCCCCCCCACCACCACCCCCCACCCCCCACCCGCCTTGCTGAAACCTAATTCAGTCATGTGAGACTGTGACTGAAGGACTTAAGCTGAATGAGTTCCCGATTGTAAAGTGTGGGGATTATGGCATTAGAGCTGAAGGTCAGAGATGGTTCAGCGCCACAATATTAAAATCGCAGCTAATACACTCAGCAATGTTCCCTTTTTTCCTTTCCGTCCAGCGAGTGGCCGTGGCAGCGCACCCACTCCGAGGTTCAACCTGCGTTTGTTGTTTGCGGTTCTTAATAGTCCGTGTCTTTGCGACGATGAGCACGTCTTCAGTCTGTCCGCCGCTGGTGTGAATCTTTTATTTATGTGTTTGTTTGTTTTGTTTTTTTCCCCTCTCAGCGATGCCTTCGACTTCCAGTTCGGTTCCGTTATTCTGCGCCTGAAAGAGGGACTGGATGTGTCCCATATCCAAGGACAAGGTATCAAACACATGCAGCGTGGCAGAATGTGAAAAAATTCAGACGCTACACTCACTACAAATTATGAAGAATAACTCTATACAACCATAAGTACAATATATTAACCTACCATCCACCAGCTCATGAACTCGGAGCTTTCAGAAACACCACCCCATTTAAAGGCACCGTTGATCAGCTGACGTTATCAAGCAAGATCCAGATCCAGTGCCAGATCCAGATCCAGCGAGCCAACCTTAGCTTACATTATCACCAGCAAAATACTATCTGACTGGATCTGTCAGTTCACTAAGCTTTGCCAAATTACTTCACCAGCTAACGTGATCCATGCTACTGACTGATGTATCATGACGAGCGGTGTTTTTAGCCGGCAATAAATGGTTTAACGGTACAAAGCAAAGGTGCATAGCTAACGAAGGCAAGGGGGCGCGGACAACTAGCTAACTGTAACCTGAGCGAAAGGTAAGGTGAGCCAGCTAGCTGTAACTTAGCTACACGGCATGGACCTGGCGTCACTTGCAAAACGTATCACGGAGCCACTGGTCCAAATAAAATGTAGGAACATTACAGATAGCGACGTCATTCTAAACATGATTGCAACGTCACTGTTTTCGTTCATGTAACGGCCACCGGTGTCCTTAATTACAAGGACATAGGCCCTTTAATTGTATTGTTTTTTTGTTTTTTCTCACCCTCACACTCTTTATAATATTCAAGACGAAAAGAACCACAATATTATTTAAAGAGTACAGTCCAGACCTTATTCTTATTCCTTCCGTCTGTCTGTCCCCTCGTCCCATTTCCTCCCAGACGACTTGCTGTCCTCCCAGGAGAAGTCCTCGGGGATGAAAGACGTGATCGTGTCCATAGACACCAGCAAGGACTCTGACGCCGATTCCTCCAAGCCATCCTCCAAGGCCACCAGCCTGCAGAACAGTCCGGCCATACAGAAAGGTCAGCCCGCCTTTTAATATTCCCAATCTACCCAATCTTGCCGTGATCCAGCAGGGAAATGTATGAACGTTAGATGCATATCTTCTTTATATACCATAAAAAATCTTATCTTATGTATGCATTATTTAGGCTTTGTGTGTGTGTTTTTATGTTCCTCAAATACCACTTCATTCTTCCTTCAGAGGAAGGCCTTTCATCCAGGAAATCAGTTTAACACCATTCCACCACTCTCAGAGATCCCTCTTAATCCATCAATAGCTTTCCTTATTCTGCCTCCACACACGCACGCACGCACGCACGCACGCACGCACACACACACACACACACACACACACACACTGCCCTGACAGGAAGTCACCTCGGTCACCCATGACCCCGGTAGTCCCACTGGGCCCAGTTTGTTAGTCCACAGATGTCTCGGGCCGCTGTGTGTGTGTGATATCTCTCTCTCTCTCACACACTCACACACACACACACACACACACACACACACACACACACACACACACACAACCAGTGTAATGTATAAGTGCCACCCACACAAACTCTGAGCAAGCAAACAAGGGAATGGTTCCCAGATTGTGGGAACTGCAGTACCAAACATTCCCAACTGCAGCCTGCGCTCTTCGGCCTCGTCCGGTCCGGATCCACGAAGGCTGATGGAGTGACTGACATTTATTGCTGTTAAACTGGGTCAAGCTTTCCACATATGAACGACGAAGCCCTTCAATTTGCTGTTGATGTCGTTTGTCAGCGTAAACTCCCACAGTTACTCCATGTTCACCTGCTGTCACACAAACATTTCCACCGCACCAAATCCATCAATACAACAACATTGTTGTGTCTCTGATTCTGTTCTAATCCACTTTTTTTTTCTTTTTTTTTTATTCTAATTGCGTCTACATGTTTTGTGTAACGCGAGGGATGACGCATCTTTGTAGGCCAGTCCGGAAGTTAGTGCCACCCAGGTCCGACAACCTCTGTGGTCTCATTTAGCCGCTTGTTAGCAACCGCCTTTTCTTTTTTTTTTTTTTTTTTTTAAGACGCGCAAAAGCTTCAAAATTCACGAGCATCAAACCCATTCAAAAAGCCCGCTGACTTCCAGACGAGGGAACCGGAAGTGTAAAAATGCCGACTCCTTTCCGGGTTTTGGGACTTGTTCCTGCAGCACTCTGTTATTGAGGGGACACTGGTGAAGGTATGCCCGGATTTGGGTTAATCCCCTCAGTCCCCGGGCCGGAGCTCCGACCCGTGCCACCATTGAGGCAGAATCCTCGCCCCCAGTTCCCCCGACACTTTGCGGACTTCATTTTCCAGCGTGGATCGCCCTCCTCGCTGTGCGTGAGATCTTCATTTTAATCCAAGCGTAGTCTCAGTGGAGAATTCAGAATGGCCAGTAACTAGAGGGTCCTGGCTCGGAGCTGCTGGGTTTTTTTTATTGTTCGGGTCGGGTCTGAGAGATTTCCAGAAATCGGGGGGGGGGAGAGAAAAAAAAACAGGTTGAGCTCTCTGCCAGTGGAAAGGCTTCAAGCAAAGGTTCTTGTTTTTCCCCCATGAGTGCCAGCCTGTTAGCATGGCGCCCGCCGCTAACTGTTGGACCACTGTCGTTGACTTTTGATGCTGTACGTTGTGCTGCCGTAACATTTCACCTCAATTATGACATTTTTTTTTTAACATTTCTTTCTTTTTTGTTTTGTTTTCTCTCCTTTTTTTTTTTTGTCTCGCATTTCCCAGATGACGACGACGATGGCAAAGCTACAACTCAGCCCCTGTTGAAAAAAGGCAGGAGATCCACTTTATCGGGTTGCCTTAGAACCTTTCTCTGCTTTCTTTCTTTCTTGCTTTTCTTAAAAAAAAAAAAAAGTCTTTCTCCGTCTCTTTTTCGCCGTCCTTTGTGTGCTCCTTTCCTCACGCTCTCCTTTCTCTTTCTATCACCTCATCTTTCACGGCAGATTTTGAAATGCCTCTCGTATTAACATACCGTCCTGCACCCTGCTGTCTCTGTCTTTCGTCTCCCCCACTCCCCTCGTCCGTCCCCGTGTTTCTGGCCCGCTAGCTACTTTGGCTTTGGGGGAATAATATTTTGTCTTTTCCTCCCTTTCTCCTGCTCTCCTGTTAACGGCCTCCGGCTTGTAGCTCGAGCCCCAGCCTCTGAAGCTGTCCTGTGTGTGATCGTGCCTTTAACTCAATCCAAGTCTTGAGTATTTAATGTTGCGTGAGCGCGTGCCAACATTTCAATTTCCTCCAAAAGTGTCTTCGGTCTCTCTTGCCTGCTGCTTCTTGTCTGCCTGGAGGTGACCGTTTTTGTCCGGAGCTTTCTCTTTTCCAGGATGAAAACTGCTCTCCTGTTTTCATGTTTCCGGCCCCCGTCTAACTCCTGAACCTCCTCACAGCTTCTCTCCCTGTTTTCTTTTGCTGTTTGGTATTGACGGTGTTTCCCCCCCTGTGTTCACGAAGCCAAAATTAAAGTAATCATCCCAGACTTTAGAAAAAAAATGCTTCCTGGGAACTTTTTGAAAGAGAAAAATGAAAATCACGATGTTACGATGATAGAGAAATCGTCCATCTGCAAGACCCTAAGATCCACAATTCTAAAAGCTACACACACAAAAAAAATGTACAGGGGGAAACACTGATCGCAACTGTAGCGCTGAGGTTTGATGGGTTGTTGTGGTTTTACTAGAATTGTGTAACATGTTTTTAAATGCTCACCATCACAAGTCCCACTGTCATTCAAACTCAAGGCAACGTCATCCTACAGACACACCGAACAGTTAACGGTCCACAGGGCCGAAACGCCACATAGGTCTGCCCACAACTGACGAATCCAAACCCCACACACACACACACACGTTAGTCCACCTGGGATGTTTCTGGACTCCCCAACAGGCCAACAAATGCTAGTAATTACAGTTTTATGTAGCCATCTAAATGAGCTTTTTCTGGGTTTGTTTGTGTGTGTGTTTGGCATCCGTCCTCGCAGACAAGAAGAGCCCGACCATGCCGCTGAATGTGTCTGACCAGAGGCTGCTGGAGGCCAGCCAGCAGTTCCGGAAGAAACAAGGGAAGGGCACAGTGGACGTCTGGTGGCTGTTTGATGACGGCGGTGAGTCTGGGAGAAAGAAATATGTCTTAGTTATCGCCTACACCCAGCAGATCAAACGCTGGGAGCGGCAGTATGAGGACCAAGAACAGTCACAACATATATTTGGTGTACTGCCCCCTGAAATGTATGAATTTATTATGACTTCTGTATCTTTTATACAGAAACAGAAAGTAGTTTTGGAAAAACTTTGTCTCTTAAAAAAAGAATACCGTTGTAAAACTTAAAGATGTAAAGATTCTATTAAATGCACAGGGGCCTTGCACGTAAACATGATGCACGTAAACGTATTAAAAAAAACAAGTAGTAGTAGTTTTTAGCTAAGCGCTGTCAGCAGGACAACACGGAGGATGCTCCAAATGGCAAATGGATCCGCAGCTGTCGGAAAGAACAACTCCACCAGCGGTGTGTTCGCCGGTGGAGCTGACAGAGCCAATATGTTCATGTGACTCATTCTGTATTGGCAGTAAAAAAAAAAAAAGATGTGAACAAGGCCAGAGGCGCGACGCCGCGACATGTGACACTTGTAGTCTGGCTCATCATCATCATCATGTCAGCCTCTTCGCTGTTGACAGCAGGGACGCTGACACTCTTTTGGTGCAGGCAAAACTGTTTTTTGGAGCACAGCGAGCTGCTGCTTATAGCTGCTTTTATGACAATTTATTAGGGTTGTAACGATTTCAACGGTACGAATGAGAATCTAACGTTATGATACGCAGACGGCCCGATTCTAAAGTTACAAACCGGTCGACTGAAGCTTTGATGCTTATTCTGCACAGCGTCTCCACTCTTGTAAAAAAAAAAAAAAGGGTTAAAGGTCAACGCGAGACTCTGGTGTCATGAGAGTAACTTTGTCCCCCGTCCAGGTCTGACCCTGCTGATCCCCTACCTACTGACCAACAAGAAGAGGTGGAAGGACTGCAAGATCCGCGTCTTCATTGGAGGCAAGATCAACCGGATTGACCATGACCGCCGGGCGTAAGTACCGCACGCGCTCTCTCCCCATCCAGTGTGCCAAAGTGGCGCTTTGATTAATGTCCTCGGCGCAGACGTAACACTGCGTAAAATGGCTGATTTATCTCTGCGTGACAAGTGGTTCAAACCGTGGCCGAGCTTTGATACGAGCCTCTCAACTGAGTTCCGAGTCGCAAAATCGTCTTTTGTAAGCATCAAAATGCAAAACTAAAGGAAATGATGCTCATGTAGTGGCGAGGTCTGCTTTTCAAGACTCGAGTGTGGTGCGTTCAAGGACTCCCTGATGACTTCGCTTAGGCAAGAAGTAAAGGCAACTAAATGTCCAAACTGATTAGTATCAAAGTTCGTATTAAAGGAAAAGTTGAGCAGTCAGCAGTAGCAGTCAGTTTGAGCTTCTAGAAGCTGCTTTCTTACCGAGAGTGAGATGAGAATATCGCTCATGTCTGTGCGCTTAAGTCCGGACCTGGAGTCAGGATGCGCTTAGCTTAGCTTAGCATAAAGACTGGACGCAGAGGGGAAACGGCTCAGCATCTGACTCTAGCCTGTTTCATGAAATGTCGAACTATTCTTTCTACCTTTTTTATGACAGAATCCGTTTTGTTTTGAAGCACAAAGGCAGCTCTCACCCTCTGCTGCTCTCACTGTCACCCCCCCCCATCTCTCTCTGTCTCTCATTGTCCCCTACAGCTGCCTCCTACCTCCTTTTGTTGGATAAAATTAGCTTGGTGCTAGCAGCCCAAGCCTTTTATCTCGGTGTGCGAGCACACGGCGCTCCATGTGCACTTTGAAATCCCCTTTGTGTTTTGTTTACTGTAAAGCTACAGAGTGGACATTTCAACAGATATCTGACACTTCAACGTCTCCCCGTCAAACTTGCATTGGCTCGCACAACACTTGTTTTGTACCACCAACAGTTTGCAGTATGCGTTTGTTGAAATAGATTTGATAAAGATATCTAGACACTACATTGTCTGCGCCAAGGACGTCAACCAAACGGTCACTTCGGAACGGCCAATTTCAGATTTGAAAGCTTTTTGACTGTAGAGGTACCTGCACGTGTGTCTTCTTTGAATTCATTCGGTTCACATTACGCAAAAAAGAAACGTTACTTACCGACGCCCCGAGTTCTATGGATACACTGTAAAGACAAGAGGGGGGGGGGGGGGGAACAAAACCAAATCTGCACACTGAAAGTGTCTGTCTGCTGGGAACAAAGGTCGATGAGAGCGCTGAGACTGAACCAGAACAGTAAAGCTGCGGGGCCGTGCAACCAACCAAAACAATGAGCTGCAAGTCGCTATAAAGCTTCAAAGAGTTGAAGGGGGGGGGGGGGGGGGGGGAGGAGCTGGGGGTAATTCTATCTCCAATCGACGAGCAACACTTTAAATTGCACAAGGTCTTTTGACTGATTTGTTTCTATAAAAATATTGAAAATGCATTTGAAACCAGGAACGGGACAGTGGTACAAAAACAACATAAAGCCCTCCATATGGGACAGATGAGGCTTTCAAGCACTCTGCTTCTTTTGAAGTTGAAGCTAAAGGAAATTACTCTCATAACACTGAATGCCACGGTGCTCCCAGTAAAGCCCATCCTACCTGCCTCCGCCCTCCCCAGCAACTCCCCAGTTCAAACGGAGCTATTTAAAGCAGCTTCCCCTGGCCTTCAGGATGACTCAGCGCCGTTATCTCTGTCCACAGCTCCGTGGATTGAAAAAGTCTCGCCAACTGGTTTCCAGTATTCACCCTAAAGCTCTTTGTTTTTTCTTCTTCTTCTTCTTCCTTGCAGGATGGCCACTCTGCTGAGCAAGTTCAGGATAGACTTCTCGGACATCAACGTGCTGGGAGACATAAACACCAAGCCCAAGAAGGAGCAGTAAGTCTTCCTCCGTTAACCTCCATAGAGCAAATCTTTAGCTACCTGGGGAGTCACATTGGGGGCACTGGAATTAGTGCTGTGGAAATTTAGATTTATACTAAGTGCATCAAGACCACAGCATGGAGGAAGTTTTGAGTTTCCATTCATCTGGCAGCAGCAGGAAATTAGGAATGACAGTGTGTCTCTAATACAGGCCCTGCTGGGGTTAGCAATTACACCAGTTATATTAGCCGACTTATCGGCAAGTGAAAACTAAAGTAAATGTCCATTATCATCCTCACCGCATTCTCTACGTCTACGTTTACCTATGGTGGGTCAGAGTTGAGCCTGGAAGTGGCCCTGCGAGATTTAATGGAGGTCTACAGGAAGGCGCTTTTTCACAACAGGGTTAAAAGTGTGGATTTGTGTCCAGCACACTCGCCATCTCTCCAGATCTCAGCAATGAAGCATGTAGGTAAAATGTTATTGTAACCAGCGGAGCGCTGCAGGGACGACGTAGTTTTCGTAGGCCAACCCGGAAGTTAGCGTCGCCCTGGTTCCCCTCGACTAAAAACCAATGGGACTTTTCCATGGGATTTTGGATTATTGCAGTAAATGATGTCTGTGGCAAAACGTTTATGACACTTACACATTTCGTTCAGCGAGATAATCTTCACCAATCGACACCACTTTTATGACTTTTGAAGCGTAAACGGAATTGCCAGAAGTAAAAAAAAAAAAAAAAAAAAAAAAAAGCTAACGTTATAGGCTATAAAGGAACTACAGCGCGGTCGCGTGACTTCAGCGTCACCACCGCTGAGCTTCACTTTTAAAGAGAATATAGAGAGATATAGATATACAGACAGATAGATGTAGAGTATAAACACAACCAGTGAGGAGATGACTTTCCGAGTTCGGCGTGAAGACGTTTAATGTAATCGTCTCATTTAGCCGCTTGTTAGCAACCGCCTACCGGGGGGGGTATCTGCTGACGTATTTTAATGTTGTAGAACAAAACGTTGAAACCTCTTCAGCTTGTGTTTTAACCACAGACCTTATTTCTAAACAAAAACCCGCCGACCCATTGATGGAATTACACAGAAACCCCTTTTGTTGTACAGAATCTATAGATGTCCCAGTGTCCTATCAAAGATTCTGATCACCCATGTCTAAATCATTGCCCTGCTTTGCTGTTCTGACACCGCGTCCGCGTGAAGATAATCAACATGCAAAGCAATCGAAAAACCAACGCTGATTTTCGCGACTTCGATTTTTTAATCTCGTCCACTATATGAATGTTTAAGTACAGTGTTTCACAGCTGTCATCAGCCGGCAATGAATACACGATGAGAGACGGATGAGTCCATGGCCAGAGAGCCAGTGGAAGAGGGGGTCACTGCCTCCCTCATGTGGTCTGTCTGTGTAAAGGCATGACATTAGTAGAATGCTGGCTGCAGAACCTGCCACAATCTTAGTTGACGTTTCAGTTTGCTTTGAACAGATAATGATGGGGAAATCCATATGGTAGGACTTTTTTTTTAGAAGTGACTTGATGACATAAAGACAAATCTGCAGTTTGCAGATCAACTTCCTGCTGCGACTTCCTACATTACGGGACCTTTTTAAGTCTGAGTGTTTAAGGTTTCATGGTGTTGTTGCCTGGCTTGTATAACCACGAAGCTGCTGTTTTGTTGCGTAGCGTGGCGTCCTTTGAGGAGATGATCGAGCCGTATCGGCTGAAGGAAGACGACATGGAGCAGGAGGCCGCTGAGAGGCTGAAGAACAGCGAACCCTGGAGGATCACCGACAACGAGCTGGAGCTGTACCGCGCCAAGGTCACCGCTACTCACTTCGCTGCACACACTGCATCATTACACATATCGTTGCATCTTCCAAACACCTTTGTTTGGGCACGAGGACCTTTAACCGCTCCTATAATCGGTCGGAAACAGCGTGGCACTGCGAGCTTGTGATGATTGTCTGGTAAGCTGATACCTGAATGTTTGAACCTGCGTTTCTCTTGTTTGTTTTGCTCTCCAGACTAATCGCCAGATCAGACTCAACGAGCTGCTGAAGGAGCACTCGAGCACAGCCAACCTCATCGTCATGTAAGCTGCTGTGTGTGTGTGTGTGTGTGTGTCACATCAGCCAGTTCTTCACAAGTCTTTTTCTCATTTGAACACGTCGATCGTACCCGCTGAGTTAACGCGAGAGTGTTTTGAGGGCCTCACGTAGCAGCTGAAGGCCACGTCGACACCACCGCTCCCTCGGCGGTAAAGACTCCGCGTTCCGGAGATTTGTAGAGACATCTGACGAGACGGGATGAAAAACACATTTGCGTAAGATGTAAGGGCACGTGGAAATGGGACTAAATGGGGACCGTTGCCCTAAGCGCACATTCCGGGTAGATTACCGCGTGTCGTCCATGGAGTTGTCGCCGTTTACCTGCCGATCTTTTGAGCTGGAGATTAAAATGGCGGTGACCACGGCAACTTTCCAGAGCAGTGAAGTCCACTCTCATAGTATTAAAAAAAAAAAAAAAAAAAACCCTCTGCTCAGTGCTTTCATGTCTGATAATCCTTCAAAGCCACGAATCTATCATGCAAAGTGGATTCTAATTGAATCTTATTCCATCTTCTCACTGCACCTCTGATTTATGGCTTATGGACCTGATTCATGAATTATTTAATGTTTTTATAGGAAAAGAAAAGAGGCGTTTTGAACATATTTACACGGATTTCGCACATAATAAAATAACAATTCGCACAGGGACGCAGGATTGGAACGCCCCCGTCATTGGAGAAAAAGACACTTCATACCTTTTTAATTCAATTCCTTCCAAGTGTTCTCTAAATGTATTTCATGAGTCTGGACGGTAAGGTATCAAAAAAAAAAAAAAAAGTTTGGCATCAGTAGCCCTGGTATCGTATATTAGCGCCGTTAATGACCCCCTTCATCTTGCTCCCTCTTCCTCTGTGCAGGAGTCTGCCGCTGGCCAGGAAGGGCGCGGTGTCCAGCGCCCTGTACATGGCCTGGCTGGAGGTGCTGTCCAAGGACCTGCCGCCCATCCTGCTGGTGCGCGGCAACCACCAGAGTGTCCTCACTTTCTACTCTTAGACACACACACACACCCGGAGAAGAAGAAGAAGAAGAAGAAGAAGAAGAAAAACCAACAAAAACAAATCCACGTTTTTAAGTCATCCACTTCTGCCTTCTGAGGGCAGATACCACATACACACATACCGGTTCCAGTCCAAACCTCAAGGTGCACCGTATACACACACACACACACACACACACACACACACTCTCCAGAGACGGTAGAAAACACAGCCACTGATGGAAAGCAATGCTGGTAATGTGAAATAAAGATAAAGGAAGTGATTTATTGTTTTGAGATGTGTAAAAGCCCTACAAGAGATGGAGGAATGTCAGGGTCGGGGTTGTCGGGGGGGAGGTGGGGGGGGGGGTGGTTGTAAGGTTGTCCACTCTGCTCCTTTTTATTTCTATTTATTCCAAGATGTCCGGGGTGTTTGCGTCTAAATTCCTTTCTGTCGGAGTTGATTTTCTCTCAGGCTCTCCCGAAAGCAGTTAGTGCACAATGTCCACGTCGTTCTCATGACATGGAAATCTCTCGATGTCACACTTGTTGAGTTAAATTGGACCAGCTGTTGTGTTTGCAATGCAGCAATAATCGCCCCCCACCCCCCTGTAGTTTTTTTTTTTTTCTTCCTTTTTTTAAAAAATATATATATATATTGATAGAGAACCATGCAGAATGCTTTGCAACACCTTCTAAAGCCTTATGGATGTGCCTTCCAGTTGAATCAGATGAAATAATTATAATCTCTATCCAGATTGACAATATTACCTATTATATTGGTGGTTAATAGTTTTAGTTTTATTGAGTTTTAAATGTGATTCCTTCTTAGTTGGAGCATTGTATTTATGCGAGTGGATTGCATGGATTTAATGAAGGGTGTCCACTGATTGCATGAAGACTTTCTCTGTCACTTCTCTTTTACTCTACTACCCTAATCGACATGTTTTTTTTGTTGTTTTTATTATTATTATTATTATTATTATTATTATTTTTGGGTGTTTTTTTTTTCTTTTGTAATTCACTTTTGAGTCTTCCTTCTTTTTAAAGCTGTTGAATATTTTCCGATAGAGCGTCAGCTGTCCGACACGAGACACAATCGTATCTTTTAGGCGCAGTGCCTAGGGAAGAAAGAAAGAAAGAAAGAAAGAAAAGTTTATTGTGGGTCTTTAGATTTAAGATCTAGTTGTTGTTGTTTTGTTTTGGGGTTTGTTTGTTTTTTTGGCAGAAAAAGATGTGAACCTAGTTTTCCATTGGCCATGTCAGGTGGAGGGGGGGGGGGAAAGGAGAAAAAGACTATCTCTCTCTCATGTAGCTGCTGATCGACTAAATTTAAGTCTTTATTTCAATGAAGTTTTGTGTTTGTTTTTTTCCTGTGTCCACATGTGTACGGCTCTCCTCCTGTAAAGAAACTGCTCTACCACGACAAGCTAGTTTTAAAAAAAAAAAACCTTGCCTTAATGCTAGAACTAACGATTGTCACGAGTTCCCTTTCTCTTATAAGCCATACTGGCTGGACGGTTTGTGGGTGAACGCAGATGGCGATCCATTAGCGAGACACGTTAGGAGTGTAGTGTTTCAGCACAATTGTCTTCTGTACTGTATATGCGTCTTCTTTTTTTCTTCCCATAGTCCACCTGCATTAGTCTGTTACATTGCTTGCTGTAGGGCCCCCGCGTGTTGCTGGTGAAGTGGCCAATCGAACAAGGTGGCAGCATATTCCACGTTGCCAGCGTTTGGCGCCGCAGTAGACGCGATGCTGTCCGGCTGCCTTGTCGTGTCTGGGCCCCTCCCCTTCCCCCCCCCCCCCATTCCCGCAAAAGCCTGGATCGGGCCGAGGGAAGCAAACGACGCGCGAGCTTCACACTGGAAGACTTGCTGGCGGGAAGAATGTGACATTTAGATTGTATCGAGGCTGAGTGGAGATATACCTCTATGCATATGAGCTTGTGTTGCGCAATTGTAATAAAAAGTCCATCGCTCCTTCATGTGAAAGGGTCCTACTCGCCTCAGTTCATTTAAAGGGGGCACTTTAGGCACGCCCCTTTACCTTCACACTAATCATTTCCTTCAAGTACACCTGGATTGTAGTCTTTTTTTTTTTTTCTTTTTAAAGGGGTACCATGGTTCCAAGAAAAGCCACGTGCAGACCATTTCACAGTTTTAGACGCTCGACGTTCTGAATCGTCCGAATATTTGACGTAGCTGCTTTCTGCGGTTGCGGAGCGACAACCGTTCCATTCAGTTCCATTCATTCTAAAGGTGTGTGTCCAGACCGAATGCAGAGTTACATTTTTGCTGTAAGTTAGCTAGCTAGCTTACGGCAAAGGTCTGCGCAGCCATTTAAGGCGAATAAACACGGATGACATGAGGCCAACATTTGTGTTCGGTCTGAGCGCACCTTAAGGTTATGTGGTGCCTGCATTAATGTACTATTCGCACACATTGCATTGAATCCCATTGAATCCCATTGAAACGGTGGCCAACATAAGAGGCAGGGTGCCGGTTTTCCCGCTGTCTAGCTAATGTTAACAATCGCCAGGGAGTTTGGACCTGAACTGCAACACAATTTCAGAAGAAATGGTCTATCACGGCGACCGGGGGTTACGGTTGTAGAAATTACAAATTGCCACCAAGCTAACGGAATAAAACAGGGTTCTCTTTAACTTGTAATGTACTCCCACCCCAGAAACAAGCACGTTTTTAGCATTTAGCTTGTTTACCTGTCATGTTCTCAGTCCTTTTTTATTTTATTTTTTTTACTGTATGCAATTCCAAACGAGGAATGTGACCGCGATTGTCGGGTTAGTTGAACGAACGAACACTACCGCTGGGAGCCGGCAGCCTCACTGTGCCGCCAGCGCTCATACAGCTGCGCCCCATCACTCATCGTCACGCCTTGGCCCCCCCCCCCCCCTGTACAGTATGTAGGCCCGGACTTTGATATACATATGTACTGTATGTATGTGTGCGTGTGATGTGGGGAGAGGCTGTTATGAGTGTATATATATACATATATATATATATATATATATATATATATATATATATATATATATATATATATATATATATATATGCACATTTAGTACATACACATTAACTATACACACACACACTCATGCTCACCAGTGTATTAAATATGTACGTTCCAAGTATGTGAAAACGCATGTACTGGGTGAGGAACCTTTTTGAAAACTTTGAAGGCACAGTCAAAAGACGACCCCCGGGTCAAGTTATGGTGCGCAATGGCGCCCCCCCCCCCTTCCCCCAAATGTCAACATATCATCCCAGATATTTAAACCCACTCAAAAATGTTGGTGGGCACTAAAATGGCCGGGATTGGACTGGATTTAGTTGCGTGTACTGAATGTAAAAATGGCGAAACGAGGTCTACGTGACCAAAACTACTTCCTCTTGAAAGTCACCCGACAACACTAAATTACTGCAGTGCCACTTTAATCGGCAGAGGCCTCTCAAAGTCGGTACAAATTGGTAAAATACAAGTAACTGCTAAAACAATATGCTATGACTATATATATATATATAGATATAGATATATATCACAAACCTGTGCTTTTTTGCTAAATTTGTTCGTAGCATGCGTTTGGGACGGCGCAGGTTTCAAAATATCGGCGAGCTCAAAGGAGATTCTGACATTTGGGGAGGGGGCGCTATTTTGCCCGCTAACAAAATCCAGGGGAGTGTATCTTTTCAACTCCGTTCATTGTACCGCTGTGAAGCGCTCACTCTCCCTTACTGTTACAGAGCAACACCATTACAAACAAGAAAACGGGTTACTCTATATTTGTATATTAAAGAATATATATATATGTATGCCTATATATATACACATATATAAATGTATCAGTCCGACGTGGAGGGGGATCTTTTGTCTTCGATATGTCACATAAAATGGAACAAAAAGACCTCCTCCTCCAACATTTTACAACCAAATAATAGTGTTTGTGTGTGTTTTCTTCATTTATATCCTGATAGCTAGATGATTCTAAACAATACTACTGTGTTCTACTGAAGAAACCAAATGTTACCTGTACTCACATGTCAGCCACGATGTCATCATTTTTACATCTCCTAATCGTATGTATTTTATTTTTAATTTTTTGCCAAAGCCCCTCTTCTTCTCCAGTCCCCCCCCCCCCACCCCCGCCATGTCGAGCCATGATGATCGACGGCGGGTGTAAAGAATAAATCATGAACTGGTCGTTGTATATCTCATGGCGGTCGGCCTCTTGTCCACACTGCAAACCTAAACTAACCTGTAAATACACTTCGTAGTCTCATGGAGTAAATTAAGGGAGGTGGATAATTCTGTTAATTTCCAACATGGAGAAAGCTATTTATTTTAGTTTAGCATCTTTTTTTGAAACCTCCACTGTTGGGGGGGGTGGGTGGGTGGGGGGGGGTGGAGTGGTTGTGTAGTGTTTTGTCTTCAATACATTGGTTTTGGTTGTAAGTTAATTTGCATGTTGATTTTATTTTTATTTTTATTTTCTTCTTTTCATTTTGTTGCCTTCTTTGATTTCAGCAAATTGTCTTCTCTTCTCTTTTCGAGTCTGTATTTCTATCTTTTCGATGCCTTTTTTTCGAAGAAGCGACACGACGACAAAAGCAGATCAAACCTGTTTTCTCCCGCTGTCACGCAAACGTGGATGGAATCGAACCCAGCCGGTTGAAGCAGTAATGTTTTGATACACTGTACTGTTAACAGTCACAGATATGCTTTTTCTAACATTTTAACATTTATGATTACCAATACTTTGTACATCTTTATTGCAATAAATAAATCAAATGAAATTGGTTACAGTTGAGGTCTCCTTTTTTTTGTGACTGAATAGGTGGGGAAGGGTACAAGTGGTGGAGAAACAGAGGTGGTTACAATATGTTTAAAGCTACTAAGCGATGTGGTTGTAATAACTAATTTTGACCGTTGCCTGTCGCTAACAATATTTAATTGAAAGGCTCCTTTAAGAAAAAAAATGTGTCTTTAAGCACCCGCCCCCCTTTGTATTCAGTTTTAAAAAAAAAAAAACTGGACCAGGTCTGAATCAAACAACCAATCAGGGGCTTACCAGGCGTTTACTATATATTTAGCTTTTGTTCGCATACCGCATCCTACATGCTACATTTTGACCAAATCAGTGCGTACTGCTAGCTAACCCTGATTGGTTGTTTGATTCAGACCTGGTCCAGTCTAAATACAAAGGGGGCGGGTGCTCACAGACACATTTTTTTTTTTTTTAAAGCAGCACTTTAATTAGATATTGTTAGTGACATTCGATGGTCAAAATGAGTTATTTCAATCAAAACTATAATTCAATGATGTTGCCTTCTGCAGCTTTAATGTCACATTTTTTCAATGGAAAGTGCAAACATTGAAGATAATGGGCTAAAGAAATATATTGCGTCCTCGACTGCTCTCAACCTCCGTACGTACTTAAGGCTTAACGGTAACCTAGCACCTTAAAAGCGGGGGTCTCACTGCCCTCATTGGTTGAACGTTCCAAGTCCATTTCAGCGTCGTGCTGGATGCGGTTGAGCCTGGTCAGACGTGTGCTCTGTCGCACCTGCGATCACACCCAACGGCGACATCTCGGTGTACCCGGACTACACCTGTACACGTCGCTGTGAGAAGTTAGCAAGCGCTAGATTTTCAGGCCACTGGAACGTTTTAATGATTACGTTTGCTCACGTCGTCGCAGCCATGGTGGTTGCTGGTGGTTCATTCTTCCAACTAGGCCCCACGTTCTATGTTCAAATGTCGATTTTCTGAAAGCAGTGAAGCCAAATCCAAGCTCTAAGGCATCCCTTTATAAAAACCTACTGGTGATCATCACTGATGCTACGTCCATGTTTCATAAACCCTCTGGATCGGAGTTTCTACTGATACGGGAGTCAGTATAACATGGTGGAAAAGGCCTAAATAGTCCTCAACTGCAACCCCTTTTTTTTTCTCCATTGGTCATCCGTCTATTTCCAACATTTCCATTCTCGCCAGGCTGCCATAAAAGATTTTGCTCTGGATATCCGTGGTCCCCGGAGAGTGTGCAGCAGCCGTGTGACCGAAATACGTCCATCACTGACTGTTGACTCCAGTCCGTTTTCTAGCTGTAATTCTCTGTCAAAACAAAACAAGAACGGAAACAAATACGTGACCACCACTTACGAAGGGGCAAGGTCCTAATAGCCGTACTACGCAATGACAATGTCCTCATCGATCAGTCTTTCTTCTGTAGAACCACAATCGGCACTATGATAACAATAAGCGCCGCGCAGACAGACAAAGCGACGGCGGAAAGAATCACGCAAAGTCTCTTTCTTTTGTGCTCCGCCTCTTTCTTCTTCAGCAAAGAGTCAAATCCTGGCGTGTAGAGGTCCTCGAGCCAGAAGTCCAAGTCTTTGGGAGTCGTCTCTTCCTCCTGCAAAGAAGATCACAATGGGCTGTTTGTCGTCTCGTGGCCAAAACTGCAATCTAGAATCCGCTTCGCCACGAGTCACCGCAACCCTCAATCAACCCCCCCTCCCCTCCCCTCAGATTGCTGGTGAATGCAATGGAAAGGAGTGAGTGAATGGTCCAATTAAAATGGAACAGTGGGTGGCAGTGCTGCATCGTTATGTCCAAATACAAACCAAGTTAATCACAGCAAGCGGGGAAAGAATCCAACCGCTGCCGATGGAATTCTTAGTTCTCAGGCTCCCTCCAGCAACACTCAAGAACAACCGGGCACTGGTTAACCCTTGACCGAAATATAATGTATACACCAAGAATATAGAATTAGAAATAGATTCCGAAATAGATTACAGCCAACTGATACCAAAAAGAACAGCCTGCCATCAGATTAAAGTCCAACACCACATGGGCAGCGCGCAGTGAGACAAAGCAGCTTTCAAAGGTAGCCGAGTGTCGGCTGTAATTCACCGGTTGCGCCCCCCCACCTAAGCGGACAGGTCCTGTCTCGTAAGGAAAGGGGGAAAAGGAAGCGGGACATACATAGATGATTAAACTGAGAAAATTGAGGGGAAACGTGAGCCAGTAAAATACAAATAGATCAGCTGATGTCCAAACAGGGCGGGAGTAAGTTGTTACGAGACAAAGTTTCGCCGTTGGAGCCACCGTTGGCCCTCCACCCACAAGCCAACCACTACTCCCACTGCTTTGCCAGAACACTACCTGGCCCCCGGTAGGCCCCTGGTTGCCCGTGTGTCAGTTAGTTTGTGGTCATTTGATATGAACATAGCTATATTTAGGAATATGTGTCATGTGAGCTAAAGTAATTCAAGTAAAGGCAAAAGTACTTTGCTGTTGATGTACTGTAAATCAAATCACCAAAGAGGGTGTGACGTGCGGTGGAACCTGGAGTTTTTGGGACCCCTGGGGGTCAGTTTGTAATTCAGCCTTGAGTCCATGAGGCAGTGACTCAGTATCTTAAAGTAATAAGTGGTTTTCAGAGTGTGAAGGCAGAGTGGCACCAACAAATCCACTTCCTCCCCACAAATTACCTTTAAATAATCTGCAAGGTGGCTGTGGATGGTTTGCGTGTCATACTCCTTGACCGTCCAGGAAGGCTTGGACTTCTTGGGGGCTTCCGCCGCTTCCATCAGTCTTGCGTCCGTGTACAGGGGGTTCCGTTTAATGTTGGATTTCAGGGTGACCGGAGTGATGTGCTTCTCCAGGTATCTGTCCACGAACACCACGGGGGTGCCCTCCGGGGACGGAGAAGACCTGCTGCCGCCGCCTGGCTCCCTCTGTGGAGAAGAGTGAGACGGGGGTTTGAATTCTCGCCTCGCACACTTTGTGTAGACAGAGTGGAGACACTGGAGGCGTTTAGGGGGGCGTGTTGGGGTGCAGCGGTTAGCACTATCGCACGGGAGGGGTTCGATCTCCCGGCACCTCCATCGCCAAACGGTGTGTGTGAATGAGACCCAGCTGCGCAGCACAATCCATTTACCACTTGTGGCCTAAATTGACACTTTTATGCTCCTATTCTCATCTTACTTGACTTTTGCCGAACGAGTTTGTGATAACTCCCACACTTAAAGACTGCAGCCTTGCTTTTAACAACGGGATTATATTGTTTATTTTATATTAGGTACTTCGTTCATGGTTCTGATGACGTTGCTGTGATGAAGAGTTGGACACCCTCGTAGCAGGACGGATGAACCCAGAGTTAGTCAGTTGATATCCACTTTAGGGATACATGGTTATCTAGGACTAGCCAGGCAACCCAAAGAGGGACTACAGACCACATTTAACTGGCTTTGTGATACAGGCCCCCTCGTGTGGCAGAGTCAACATTGTGCTTTAGTTGTAAAACTCAAATCACCAGGGTCTAAGGATAGGTGTAGGTCCCGGAGGACGAACCTTTCGATTTTGGACTTTATTCACTTTACTTGACTTCACAGCTCTGAGGTCAGCCCTCCCTCTGTTGTTCCTTCCCTGCTCACGAAAAAGTCCGGATTCTTGATCAAACATTAGACCATGCTCCTGTCCCCCCTTTTGCCTGATGAATACTGAATGCCGCCCTGCCCCGTTCTCCTGTTTCAAGCCACTATCCCTACACGAGCTCCACACTGTGGTGATGACGATGATGATGATGATCTCTGCCAGAGAGAGATCAGACTAAACGCGCTTCATAAGTAATGTATTTGAGGAATAATATTTTCAGGAACCAAAAAAATACAGTTATTTATCCACATCAAAGGGGAGGGACAAGACAAAGAGACGAACGCACACAGTCCTGTACCTGGGAGTAGACCCTGTTCTGCCAGTGTCTCTGACTGGACATGACTGCCCCGACCTGGAACATGCCGTGCGTGGCCGGCAGCATCCCGACATCCAGCTGGAGGAACTTCTCCGGGTGGTTGTTGTTGGGCAGAACGGAGATGTCCATCCTGGCTCCGTCTCCGTCTCTTGCTGGCTGGGTGCGCAACACGCTCGCTACAAACCTGCAAGCTCTGTAATAATTCATGAGGAGCAAATATATTCATGAGCCTGTATCACTTGCAGGTGTGTGTAACCCAACCCGCCGATTACGAGCCCGGACGCTGACGCCCGGGAACCGACGGGGCCACTGGAGAGGGAGAAAGAGCGGGACGTGGGGGCCGAGGGCCCGCCGAGTTCACGTAAAGAGCTACATCCACACCGAAAGTCACCTGAGCGCTGTGTTGCCTGAAAACATTTACTCAAGTACTACAAGTGTGAGATACCCGGCCTTCACTTGAGCACTTCCACTCCACTGCAGTTCAGAGAGGAACGTTGCACGTTTTTTTTTTACTACACTCCAATGTCTTTGACAGCTTTAGCTACGAGCTACATGCTACTTCATTGTGTTTTGTACGCGAAACAGTCCTCACATGAAACGATGACGTTGCAGTCGCCAGTCGACTCGTGAATGAATCGGCTAAGTGTTTCAGCGTCGGGTGGGCTTCCTCACAGATGAGACTACCAAACACTGCGACGCCTAGCCGATTCCTTTACGAGTCGACTGGCGACTGTACGTCATCGTTTCAGGGGGTTTTCTCGAGCTTCTCGCGCGTGGGGATTTGCTCGTTGACCCTTTTTTTTTTTAGTGTTTTCGAATGGCGCTGCGGTTTGGACGGCAGGCTGGACAAAAACCAGCGCCGCGAGGCCGCCGCTCATTTCCTGGTCCGTACAAACCGATCAGCGGATCGGTCCGGGAAAAACAATCAGGAGACGAGTCCACAATGTAAATAATCAGCTCCGCCCTCAACCGGCTACAGCAGCATCGCAGCGCTCGCATGTTAATGTCATATATTATAGCATTACACTAACACGGGCCTTTTTTTCTGCATTGGGTACTTTTACTTTCACTACTTTAAGCACATTGTCCCGTGTATACTTGCGTAACGTTTCCAGTGCAAGTGAGTTTGACTTGGAAGAGTGCACCCTCACAGCGTGTATTAGTACTTTTCTTTAAGTAAAGGCCTTGAACGCTTCCTCCGGCGCTGTGATCAGGCCACAATCTATATCCTGTTGGTCAGGCACTTTGGCTTTTATGTTCTCGATCAATCAAAGAGCGGTCTGTGAATTGCTGGCCGGCAATATGAAAAGGCTGACGGGTGGTCGGGGGGGGCAGCAAGGATTTGAGCTCCAAAATGATTTCCATCACCGATGAGCTAAACGGTTGCTGATTCATTTTCTGTTGATTGACCACAACATGCAAAGCTCTGCTATAATCCTGCAAAGGGCAAGGTCATGGGAGGGAGGGGGGGGGGGGGGGTCACCAAAATGAATAGGCTCCTTGATGGGAGTATTAATGTGCACAACAGATCTCCATTATGGAAATATGTTCGTCACAGGCAAAAACAGATGGAGGCAATCACAGCCTCTTAGGTGGAGGTTTAGAGTGTAGCCTACTTCTGTCAGTGCTGCAGGCGCCATGGGGAGAGGGGGGGGGGGGGGGGGGGGGGGGTGGAGAGAGGGAGGGAGAGAGAGAGAGAGAGAGAGGGTGGGTTGTGGTTGCGGTCACAGAGATGTGGATGGTGCAGCCGGGTTGCGCAGCAATCCACCAACGATGTGACGTTAGGGAGGAGGAGGAGGAGGAGGAGGAGGAGAGAAGAAAAAAATCCGGGGAGCCTGACCAATAAGGCGGATATTGCAGTTTTACCTTTTTGCACATGTCCGATGTCGTCATTGGGAAACCACTACCAGCCTTGCCTCGTATCATCGCATCCCGGAGAGAGAGAGAGGGGGGGGGGGAGAAATAATGGATAAGCACAGGCTGGGAGTCCGGACCGATGCGGTAAGACATGCGTTTTTTTTTGTGTGTGTGTGTGTGTGTGTGTGATTTGCAGCCCCGTGTTGCCTGTGCTCCGTGCACGGCGCGCCTACTGTCCCTATCTTATGCAGGTGGTGGCGGGGGGGGGGGGGGGGCTCAGATCAGATTATGCATTTTTAGCCTGTTTCATTTGACTATCACTGCGACGGCCATGCAGGTTGACGCGCGACGCGGATCCGTGCACATATCGCAAAGCGTGTCGCCCCTGTGGCGTTCACTGCGTGTTCCGAGCGCGGGGAGGGAGGGATGGAGGGGGGGGCGATGCTACTATTTGTCCCGCTCATTGCTGTCCGGTTGCGGTCATTTCCCTCGCCGGCTGACTGCGGGACTGATGTGCCCCCCCGTCCTCTGAACACTGACATCATCCTCATCAGGATTGTGGCTCGAGGCAAGCAGCTCTCCATGCAGCGGCGGCGGCAGCGGCAGCGGCGGCGGCGGCGGCGGCAGCGGCAGCGGCGGCAGCGGCAGCGGTACACTACGCAGTGTTTCCCAGCCCCGGCGCGTCAATACGACGATGCAATCCCCTTCCACCCAAGTTCACTACATTTCAAATAAGACAGGCCGCCAGCACTGCACTGTTGCAGTGTTAGGGATGTTTGCATGGGTTGCTCTGATTTTGTCACGCCGGGTGAGGGAGGGGGGGGGGGGGGGCTATAGCCAGATGCTGCAGAGTTGCACAGAGGCCACAATATGTGTGCAGATAGATAGATAGGCTACAGCAGTGCATTTTACAATTCCAGTAAAATCAACTAAAAATGACAAACCTCGCATTCATTGACATTTGCAGCGTAAATGTGTAACTTTGGAACAATTTTGAGAATCCCACAAATCCATCTGCACACAGGCCTGGCGACACGTCTCATCTTTAATTAATGACATCCCATCATTATACCGTCAATTAACGAATCATTTGGCTACACAGCATCAAACACTGCATACTGGCCCAAGTGCTCAGTGTGTACGGACAGGCAGAAAGCCCCCCCACCACCACCACCCCCCTTGCATAAAGGCGTAGAAGCTGAGCCACATGATCGGTGTTGGCATTTCTGTTGGTTATAAGATCAGTCGGCGAAACATTTCCGTTACGCACCGATTCGTCGGCAAACGTTCAACACGGTGGAGAGGAGCTCTCTCTCTGTCTCAGCCTGCAGTGCCCAGGTGACCAAACATGGGTACGTCTCCGAAGACAGATGGTGATGGAGTGAGGAAGCTGCAGCGGAGGCCGAGCCCGACACCAACCTAATGCCTGCCAGCATGCCGTTCAGTCGGTCAGTCGCTTCGGGTGGCTTTCTTGCGTTCTCCAAGCGCGTTTGAAACGCTGAAGGTGGTGCTAAGCCCAGGTTCGGCCCATGTTTATACGAGTCCACTCGTAAAAAAGTATGGCGCGGTGAGGGCGATCCTGCAAAATTCGTCCATTCATCCATAACGACGTCATAAACATCCGTGGAGAAGAGCACCATTATTGTAGGTCAATGCTCCGGTATCGCGTACAGTATAAACAAAATTAACTGTTGCTTCGTGCAGGTTAGCTTGCTAGCTTGCGAACGTTGACACGGCCGCTCGGACAAGTAGCCTAAGAACTTTTTGTTCATTTCCTTCGGTTGAGGGTAGTTTGACCTAAATGCTAAAATTAGCACGCTCACAATGACGATGCTAAACGCCCAGCGTGGCTGTATTGGAAACCGGCCTACTACACTAGCAGCACGTACCGATCGGGCCAAAATGTAGCATGTAGCATGTCAAAATCACCCGGATGTCGTACCGATTCGGACAAAAAAAATATATAAATCTTCACCGGTCCACCTCGCATAATGTGTCCCACAATGCAAAGCGCTGGCGGTGGATTGCCATTAACGCTACGTGAACGTTCACGTATTTCACCTCAGCGGACCACCAAAATCTGTTTCTGAACAAATCTGAGGCGAGAAGTTACTGAATCGTCACTCATATCAGATCTACAAGAGACTTTTGTAAGGCAGGGCTTAGCGGCTAAGCCTGGCCGGACATACTGCAAAAAAATAAGTCAATTTTATACTGCATGCTACTATGAAAAGCAGTATGCTGTATGTAGTATGTAATAGGCGGTTTCAAATACAGCCTGTGTAATTTCGTGGGCTCTCGCAATCCGAAGACGTAGTCTGATGACGTTGCGAAGCGGGACGCGTGGGATCGTGGAAGTCGTCGCCATCGTTGAGCAACCACCATTGGCGATGAAAAGTCTATCTGACGTGACTCAGGCAGAAAATAGTAGTTACTGGATGTAACTCCAGTTCCATGAGGTCAACCTCATTCGCGGACGAGAAAGTGTACTGAAGTTTTATTCATGTTACGTTCAGTGGACGTCTAATGTTAAGTTAGCTAGATGAGTCGACTGCCCATACAGTTACTTGCAGTTATGTGGCAGATTTAACGGTGGGACAGCCAAATTGTGGTCAAAACAATCACATAGAAATAACTTTATGAGCAATTTGAACGTTGTTGTAATGTTACTGTATGCCGGATCACAACACTTTACAGATAGAGCAGGTCTAGGCCGACTCTTCATAATGTTATTACAGAGACCCAACAGTTCCCACCATGAGCAAGCACTATGGTTACAGCGGCAAGGAAAAACTTCCTTTTTTCCCCTCCAACCTTTTTGGAGGGGAATATCTGCAGCCACTTGCAGCTGTGGAGAGGAGGAATGATTGCAGGCATTAGTTGCTGGTGCCACTCCACTGGAGCTACTGTTGCCAGGGAGAAGGAAAAAAAAAAAAAAAAAAGTTTCACAGTAGCTGTCTCTGTATTTTTCGTTCAAAGGCAATGTATGTGGGAGTTTACATACAGACGCATGGTGAGATGCCCTGATATATGAAAATAATAGTTAGTGTGAGATCTTTTAACCAGTCCAGTATCCCTACAAAATGATGTTCCCAGAGGGCAAACGCTTCATTGTCCAGCGCTAATGTTCAGTGCTGATGCAGGAAATAGTACTCCACACCAGCAGAGTAAGGGTGTGGAGGGAGGTTGGAGTGTTTCAGATGCCTGACCTTAACCGTACCTCCGATATTGTTTCAAACGTGGCCATTGAACATTGTCCAATATCATTGTTCGGCCTGATGATGATGATGATGAGGTTACGTTAACCAGAATAGCGCTTCCTTTGCTGAGTTTACCCAACAGTTGAAATCGTGACCTCTCCCAACTTTAACCACGTGTTTCAGTAAACCGTAACACGGACCATGGATCGGCTGCTGTGCACAGATACCGTAGAAACAAATAATCTTCAAAATACCCGGCATGAAACATTCAAAAACAGCAACGAGGGTCGACAGAATCGTCCAATGTCGAAATGAAATTCTGACCGTGAGGTCAAATCCGACGCACACGCGACTTGAAACCCACTGCAACGGCGAGATAACAAGCCCGCAATTACGAGATCTCATTCATTGTATGCGATGAACAAGATGGAACATCAGGCCACACGCAGGAAGTGTCAGTTCGTTTGGACTGACACTTGTGTTTAGGGGCTGCATTATGTGTGAATTAGCGCCGGAGCAACAAAAAAAGCACTAATGTGGCAGAGAACAGGCGGGCTAGTGAAAGCACAGTGGCAGATTTATACCCCCCCCCCCCCCCCCGATGCGGCCGCTGCATCAGAGGCATTGAAGAGACTCATGAGGAAATACTGCAAATGGAATGCGGGAAGCGGGGAGCAGGAAACGGCCTTTATAGAGCTCAAGAGTCAGCTAGCCTGCTCACATGTAATGGCATACTCCAGTCAAGAGGATGGGGCACGTGATACTGGAGGCTACTCCAGTGGAATTAGGAGCAATCATGAGCCAGGAGCAAACAGATGGGAGCACACAAACCTGTGTGCACCACCGACGTACGGCGCTGAGGAAGAACGAGAGCCCTTGCCTCCATTGGGATGTTCACATAGGCAACACATAGAAGGAATATGAGACCATATACAGAATTTACAAACGTTCAAAGATGGGGGGGGGGGGGGGGTTTGACCAGGTTGTGCTGCTCGCAACATTGAAAGATAACACATTCACAAATGTCAGCAACATGTTTTTCCAGGGACCCCAGTCCCGGTCCCAGATCTCAATGTGGACTGTTTTCCCTGGAACTATGTTCTGCTGAGGAAAAACAGTCCAAATAGAAACAGCTGACAGTGTGGCAGTCTGTGGTTGGTTCTGCCACTCTCTGCCATCTTGATCCATCTTGTCAGCTGGGCAATGAGGCAAGCCTGGATTGCCAACCACTCGAACTATGCAAATGCCCCCCAACCCCACCCCCCCCCAGTGTCTCAGATCGTCATTCATGGTGTGGCAACTCGTGGTAATTTGATTAGTTGTACACTTTGGAAACTCTGCTACAGTCTATCATCTACGGGCATTTAGACAAAATGAATTATGGGGCACGTTCCCATTGGCTTCAGGCGCTTAGCGCACACACACACACACACACACACACAATAACCTCAGTTGATTTTAATTGTTATGTCAGTTTTGGTCAGTTGATAAATAACCTTTTGTCTTTCTGCTGTTATATTTGGTTTACTGATGCACGGAGGTTTCACTGGTATGACGTGTTGTAGTCATGTTAAGAGATACGGTATACCCCCCCCCACCCCCCACCCCCCATCAGAAACGATGACCTTCGGATTTTTAAAATAGCAGCTTTGGCCTTGCCTACACCACACTAGCAGAGCCAAATGCTGCGAGGAAAGCGTCACTTTTCTGGTTATAGGCAGGAGGAAATACTAATAACAGCATAATACGGACACTTTGTGGCACTTCTGAATGGGAAAGACTTGAGGCCAAGATCGAAGCAAATGTACTCTCTACTGGCCCGATGTTGAAGGGACCTGAATAAGACAATTTCGTATCCTCTCAGGCTTGAAAGGCCCAGTTACTTGACCCTCGACTAACAGCTTCTTTATTTGCAGCGCTATGGGTCGCAGAACACTAACAAAGCATAGCTCACTGACTGCTTGCTACTCATTCTCAGCATCTTGCTGAGTATCCTGTCTGATTATTCTTTCTTTTGGACACAGTGTGTAAAGTCGACTCGCCTGACTCACCATGCCAGCCATATAACCTCATTTTTACTTGGAGCCACATAGCGGAAGACACGGTCTTCCTTTTCCAGTGTTTCCCATGAATTACCTGGACTGTTCATAATGAACTGAAAATATTTTTACACATCTCATAATAAGATCTCTAATGGTGTGTTTTGCGCCGTTGCTTCAGCAAAGCGTCTCTCACTCCCAGTCACTCAGCTCAAGCCCTGTTTTTGGCTACGTTAGCTTTTCATGCTTCAGCTTCCAGACCGTGGATTGGAAGCACAGGGGAGACTTGGTTTTTGCCCCCAGGGCAGAAGTCGATATTCACTTCGGAGTTAACCCCCTTCACTCCACCCAGCAGCTGGGAAACAAGACACGGGAAACCTCTCTTGGTCTCGAGGAGCTGCAGCATTTATGAATGCACAAACCGCAACCCCCCCACTGTAGATTCACTACCACCTGATAACTTCGGCGCCAAACGGAACTCTGTTAAACCCTTTTGCCGTGTCATCACCGGTCATATTTATACAACCGATATGTTTAATATTAAATTGTTTGCTAGAGCACAACATTTTTTACAAGAGCACAAAGTTCTTCATAGATCCAGCCAAAGTTTTCTTCCCGGGACGTCCACCCAACACAGTCTCGCAAAATCATTTGGGAAACACTGTTTCCTATTCTCGGATCTCGCTGTTCTTTGGCATACATCATCTTGGTACACCTTCTGCAAGGTCTTGGTACACCACCTTGATACCTCCTTACTGCAAGCATTACATGGTTTTGATACACCTTTCTGCAAGACTTCTTTCATCTTGATACACCTTGCTGCAGGTGTTACATCGTCTTGATACACCTTACTGCAAGCATTCCATAATTGCGATACACCTTGATGCAAGCGCTACATTGTCTTGATGAACCTTACTGCAAAAGTTACAGTGTCTCAGTACATCTTACTCCAAGCATTACATTGTCTTGATACACCTTATTGCAAGCAGCGGTGGACGGGCTTGGGTGTGTGGTTTGATGATACCCTGGATGTAGGATGGGCCTGAGGCATTCGCAGCACGGTAGGCAAGCACCAGTGTCTTGAATCGGATTCGAGCAGCCATCGGTAAGCCAGTGCAATCGTTCTATCGTCTTGATACAGTATGTCACCTTGATACACCTTAATACACGCATTACAAAATTACTTGATACACCTCTGGGGTGTATGGTTTGACCATGTCCTGGATGTGGGATGGGCCTGAGGCATCCGCATCTGAGGCAAGCACCAGTGTCGGGAATCGGCAAGACACTCAGGGCAGGGTGCGCAGGAGCGGTGTAGCGCGAGAGAATGTTTGGGTAGGTTGAAGACCCGTCAGCTGCAGAGGTCAGGCGGCACGTGCAGGTAGACCAGCCAGGAGAGAGCTGCAGTAGTAGCCTAAATGTGAGATGACAAGAGCCTTGACCAGAGCCGTTGCTTATCTCCACTGCAGAGAGCACCAGGCTTTTATATCAAACAGGGTCGCTGTTTTCTGCTGTCCTTGCTGATGGAATTAGTGCTGTGGAAATGTCCATTATGTTGAAATGAACCATGTGTCAAAGTTCAAGTAATTCCAAACCTCATGTGTTTTTGTTTTTTTAACTTGGCCTGTATGAGTGACTATTTGTTTTGCGCTGGCTGCAACAACTGGTTTTTATTGGAGTTACGATATTCTCCATGTTGTAAAATATCATTGATATTATGTGAGGCTGCAGATGTTTGTAGGGACAAATATTAACATCTTTAAAAATCCAACCCTTGCTTCAGGTTTGCGGAGTGGGAGACCACACACGCAGTCCAAATGTCAACATGCAAAATGTGCCAATACAGAATAGCAAAAACCCAAAACATGATTACAAGATGTGTAAATGTAAATGTAGCAGCACTATATGGGGCAGTCAGTGAGTGGTACAGAATGTTGATGTGGTGGGGGGAGGGTAAGTCTAAGAGGGGATGAATTAGTTCTGCTGGGGAGTCAGACATTTTCCGACGTGTTCAGTGCCAGCAGTGCAGTTTTTGCAGTGCACTGGCAGTTCAGCTCCATAGAAAATACCCATAATGCGCCATGAGAAAAACAGTGTTCACTCTGCTCACTGACCAGAAGTAACGCTGCTACGCGTCCGCTGGAGACGTGACATCCATTACACTGGATGGTCATTCACTATCTCTTGTAAAAGGGGACCGATTTGAGTCATTAACCAGCCCTTTAGGGTCCCCATTCCAGGTGCAACCGATTTGAGGAGCGACCCACTTTATATGACCTTACATGAAAACGACATATATTAGCATCAGCGCGAGGATTCTTACTCTCGGTGATGTGCCCACAGGCCACTTGCGAGGAGAACAGATTGTGAAGGCCGAGAAACACTCATGGCACGCAGACGTTAGTGACTGAAAGGCGAAAATGTCTGTTTTGAACCCTCGCGTTTTCGTTATATTGGCTCTCTTTTTATTTACAGGTTTGTGGGATAGTCACCGCATGTCTTTTCCAGGCATGCCATGTATTGTTATTCGCAAGATAAAGTGAGTGCTGCGCGTGTTCTGGGACAGCTTTTTAGGTGGTGGGGGAAGTTGAATATAAATATCACAAAAATGGCAAAGGAGCACCACGATTTCTCGTCTTCAGGCACCATAGATAGTCCAAATCAGATCATGAAGGGGTCTTTGTTGTAATGCTACAGTTTTGCTTTGTTAGTGTTTTCTAAATGAACTATGTACAGACATGAAAAGACATCACATTGATGCTCCACCAGCACTCCTCACTTGTAACTCACCACTAGCAAGTACCGTTACCGTTACCGTTCAGTGCCTGGTTCTGGGGGCAGGACCGAACCCGTGTGTACAGGTGACCTCCAGTTCGTGGTCAATGGCAATCAACGGGATGAGGTAAAAAAAAAAGAAAAAGAAAAAAGAAGATGCTACGACTCGCTTGTGCAGTAGTAGGTGGTGGTAGCGAGTGTGGCTAGTTACTAGTCACTAGTTTGAGTTTGCATTTCACCATTTTTTTTTGCATCATGGCTCCACCATGATGATGATTGTGTTTGTGCAGGCTGCAAGAGCTCAAGCCTGTCACATGGCTGCATGAAGCATTTGTCATTTTGATCTCGATATGAATTCCCTGCATTTATATGCACTGAATCAGTGAGCAAACAACACTTGGGACGTTTGATTGAGCATTCATGTATATATCCTGTCCACCATGTTGTGTACACTCTACATGTGTGCTGATAGTGTTTAAAATTTTGCGGTCTGGAGGGTTTTTTTGTTTGTTTGTGGTCATTAAATCTGAACATGACCTTCACTGAGCTGCCTCTGCATTCTGACAGTCGCGCTCGTTTTAACATTATATTTACAAACGCGCACTCGGCCGCAGTTGCCACAGGAATCCAGATAGCCGTGTCAGCGCCGTAATCATCCTCCATCTGCTCCGGGTCTGAGGGTCTGCTCGACCAGTTGCTCGATCTGGGTCAGGCTCCTTCTCCCGCGGCGGTCTCACACAGGTTGCAGCAGCTTGTATTTTTTTTTATTATTATTACTATTCTTATGTAACCTTGTAATTCCTGCATCTGTGTAATTCTACTCTTTTCCACTTACCTCTCTCAACCTCTCTATGAATGCAAATGTATAAGACTTGATGACATTTTGATTCTATAAGACGCCTAAATCATTTTTGTTTAATTATTACACCGTGTGTTAAATTCTTGCAGATTGCCAGTGCAGAGGGTGCGTTCAGGGGCACCAAACGGCATAATTTCATCATACAGTTCGGCACCAAATGAAAGGCTTTTTACTTTCTTTTGCTAATCCTTGTCTTCATATAAACACATTTTTGCTTTATGGCTACAAAGTAAAACCACAAAACAGTACAAAATTAGGAAACTATACCAACTGGAGCCCAAGCTGTACATCCACTCCAGCTAAATGTTTGCCTTCCTCACTATAGTAACAACGTCAGCAGTGTAAGTGAATGTGGCTGAATTGTCCCCAATGGGACTAAAGTGTGTAGAATTCCTGTTTTCCTCCATTTTGGCCTTCTGTCCACACTAAGCTGCTGATTTTCTCAGCGCAAATAGTCATAGAGTGGACGAAATCTGAAAACGCCAGCTTTACGTTTTAGCGTGGATAGGAATAGAAATAAGGCGTTTGGTTGTGATGGTTAAGGTAGGGAATGCAGTGAGGGTCCTCACACGACTAGAAGTACAAACGCGTGTGTTTGTGTGTGTGTGTGAAAGCTTTGCTTTCAATCTTGGGTAGCCTTTATAGTCTCAAGGGAAACAGTCTACATTCCATGTAATGATGAGAATCAGTGAGTAAGACTCAAGCCAGGAATCTGATGACTTAAGACTTGACAAAAAGAAACTGGACTGGATAACTGGACTTTGCCTTTTGATGGACTTGATCCACAGGCCCCAACAGGAAGAACCATGGCGTTGTAGCAGCATATTGAGAGAAGTTCAAGAAGTTTCGACCAACTGCATTGTTTATACCCATGCTTGCTCACTAGCTTTGCTGGCACATTGCTACGTTTCTTGCTGCATTACCACAAACAACCGTAAAAAATAGCGGAAAAGTGCAAAACCAACGGGGACTTTTATTGCATCGGGCGTGCTCGTCCATGTGATGCAAACAAAATGGGGCGCTAACATTGCTCTATAGCACTCCACAGGTTACTGTAAAGTTTGCAGTACTTGATTTTTGATGTGAAGTTGTGTTGTCACCGAGGGCATTGGTACATTGATTTTGGGCTACACAGGTAAAGCGAACTTGATCAGCGGCAGTATTGAGAGACAAAGCGACAGACAAAAAAACTTAACTTGACAATACAGACACTGTATTGCTTGTTGTCAGAATAACCAGCGCTGCATGCCTAAATATAGATTTAGACTCACGTATTTATATTTGGCCATGCCTTTGATGCCATTGCCGTCATTGAAGACGACATGAAGTCAAAACTCACTAGAGGAACTTATTTTAGCCTTCAAACGAATGTCTTGTTACAGAGAAAGACATTAGAGAAATATGAGATGAATCTCAGAATAGTTTGTTTCATTCTTTCAAAACCCTTCAAGCTTTAGTAACCCCAGGAGTAAAGAAGCTGTGAAGCTGTGAATGCTTTTAGTGTGGGTCAGTTTTAAGTGGAAACAGATTACATTTGCATGGGTCCCCCATTTATACCTAGGCAAACTAATTTAAGGTATATGTTTCCCTACGCATGTAAAAATTTAACCATGTGTAACTTAGTACTTGGCTGTTGCCCAGTCAAGGTTAGATGTGGGGGGGGGGGGGGGGGACTTGTTGATTTTTCACATAAAACAGATCACATCACTGGCTACCGAAGAAAAATCACTATGTCACAAAATTATGTGGAAATTCATTTATGTTTCTGCATAATCCTGAACATGCAGTTAAGAGCTAATACTCACCTGATACCCTTCATACCCTTCACCTGAATTGGAACACCAAAAGCATTGCACAAATCTTTCAGTATGTGTCCACGTGAAAGATTATTGCAAGCAGAAAATACTTGGACTAAATCTGCAGTACAGCTGCAGATTTACACCAAATATAAGTTTAGTCTAGAGGCTAACTTGCTAACAAGTCGCTCATACTGAATCGTGTTTCTTCTCCATGCATAGTTGGTGGAATAAATGTGTATAGCCCGGATAAATGTCACTGACTGAAATATTCTTTGCTTAACTCTCCAGGCAACGTCAACATTAAAGCAGCTTGATGGAGAAAACTAAAGGAGTCCCTTTAAGATGACACGCACAGACCCGCCTGACATACTGGTATCAACTGTGCATCGAGATATAAAAGTGATCCCCATTTCTTCACAGTACAAGTCCTTGCAACCCTCCGAACAATGTGATTCTATAAATTACAGCGCACTGGAGGACAGTAAGAGCAAAGTCAATAAGAGGCACTGCCGAACCTTTGACTACAAGTCATTGGAGTACCCAAAATCACACAAATACTCAATGGAGTCCCCATACAAGAAGGCTGATAGGCATGCAGCCAACCCAGATGTTGCCTGGAATGCCTTGGGCCGCCAGCAGAGATATCGTTTTTCTGCTCCAGACATTTTCAGCCATAGGTTAACTCCCCAACCAATGGCTGCAGATACGGCCAGTGAGGTAGTTGTCCCCGAACAAAAAAGAAGGACCAGGTCAAAAAGTGCCCCTCGGGTCCAGACCAGTCTCACCCCTGTGTCTTTTGAAGGGTCCTCATCTTCGGGAAGGAAGGGCAGGGAGTCCCAAAGGGCTGCAAGGGACTCTCGCTGGAGACCAGAAGTATCACCGCGTAGGGAGTCTTCCTATGCAGCAACTAGGGCTCATATGCATGAAGTCCATCCCATTAAGTTGCAGCCTCAGATGAGTGACAGCAGTAAATATTCACCTAGCTATGGTGCTGATACTTTTGAGGATGGAGGACTGGATAAACCAGCAACTAGTCCTCACGTCAGGTGTCGGGTGGACATCAAACCTGATGACGCTGCATTACTTCATTCAGGACAGAAACAGGCTACACCTCATGTGGACATACCCTGGCAGAGGCACCACAGTGGGGGGAGTAGGAGTCTGACTGTGCCACGCCATTTCTCCTACTCTAGAACACCAACTCCCACTGATTCATTAGGTACAGAGAGTAGGCAAGCTTATCAATATTCCCGCAGCATGCCTAATAGCTACTTACAACCCATGGAGATTCCCTTACAAAGAATGCCTTCATCAGGTGAATACTATGGTAGGGAACGCAGAGCTCATTCCAGTCCTAATGTGCCAACCAAGTTCTTTTATGCAGATGACCCGGGAAGATATGTTACTACTGCTCCTCCTCAACCAAGTTCTTACTTTCACGATGAACGTTACACACCAGGACAAACATATACTCCAAAAGTGCAATATGTGCAAGATCCAAGGACTCGAATGGTGCATGCTGTAGCTACAAGACCCTATTATCCTGAGATGGAGACCTATCCATACTCTGTGCAGACAGGGTATGCCAAACCCTATGCAGCAAATGAGCCAGGGCCATACATCATACAGACACCTCCAACAAGACTATTTTATGGGGATGATCCAAGGTCTTATCAAATCCAGACTGCTCCGCCAAGGTTTTATTATTCCAGCGACATGTATGCAATGCCACCAGAGCATCATATTCCAGCAAGGGCGTATTACACAGAGGG